>NW_019416728.1:30394-43491 GCF_000390285.2 Anoplophora glabripennis
AAAGGACCCCGCACAAATCTTATGGAAATTGGGTCCCGGTCAAATTCGCTGAATTTTTGATATGTGATAGAGTTCATCATACTGGTCAATTGTCTCAATGGCCACAAAGCTCAAAAATGGATAGTTTGGCCGGTACAGAGCTTTAAAGCTCCGAATATCCTCCACGGATTTATGTATATGCGCAGTGTGTATAGACTTTTAAAATAGCCTATATTTTTTTTTTTATTATCTAGGTTTATATTTTTGAGGTTGCTGAATTCAGATCTCTTGTTAGATTTTCAAAATTGACAGTTGGCAGCTATCAAATAGCTGTCAATGTGCTATAAAACAAGTTTTTTGTTTTTTTATGTTTTATCTTTCTTTTTTTTTAGTTCGATAAGTTTAAAGACGATATCAAATCAATAACAATGACTATCGGGAGCTGTCATATAGCTGTCAACAATTCTTCAAAGTCCGGTAATAAAGTCAAAAAATTATTTTTTGTTTATAACTTCAAGTTTTTTAGATAAGTGAATATAAATATGATATAAAATTATGTAGTCATCAGCTTACAGCTGTCAACAAGCTGTCAACTAACTGTCAAAATGCAATAATAGAGCAAGTAACTTATTTTTTGTGCTTAACTTTGTGGATAAGAAATCAAACATGATATAAGTTTATGACATCACTTTTGAACTCAGTGATCTAAGCAACTTAAAGCTTTTTAAAAAAAGTAACTTTTTGACTTTATTATTGCATTTTGACAGTTAGTTGACAGCTTGTTGACAGCTGTAAGCTGATGACTACATAATTTTATATCATATTTATATTCACTTATCTAAAAAACTTGAAGTTATAAACAAAAAATAATTTTTTGACTTTATTACCGGACTTTGAAGAATTGTTGACAGCTAAATGACAGCTGCCGATAGTCATTGTTATTGATTTGATATCGTCTTTGAACTTATCGAACTAAAAAAAAAGNTAGACACCACCCGGTTACTCGTAATAATTTTGTTAACGTTGAATACTTATTCACGACAAATAAATCACTTTCTTGACCCACCAATACCATTGGTTTAATTCTCTTACGCTCAGGTAAATCTTTTATAACCTCTATATTTTTCAAATTAATCGTATTCGTCCTTAAAAATTGCGGACCATCCCACCATAACTTAGAATTCATTAAATCCGCGGGGTTAGTACCCCTTGATATTATGTCTGCGGGATTGCATTCAGAAGCGACATGACTCCAATTTTTTATATTACTTAAATTTTGAATTTCATTAACTCTATTCGCGACGAACGATTTCCAGTTATGTGGTTCTTCAGCCAACCAACATAATACAATTGTCGAATCGCACCAATAAAACGTCGGTATTATACCTGTATAGCCAAGTGATTCCGTAACCCTTTTCATTAGTCGCGCTAGTAGGACTGCACCACACAACTCCAGTCTAGGTAAAGAAATTGTCCTTAAAGGTGCTACCCGCGACTTAGCACAAAGTAATCTAACCGAAATTAAATTATTTTCATCGATACTCCGTATAAATACGCATGCTCCATTTGCCCTTTCTGATGCGTCACTAAACCCGTGCAGTTCTAAAATTTTAACCCCTTTTATAACTACATGACGTGGAATTTTCAAATTTCGCAATAATTCTAACTGCCCTTCAAATTCTCGCCAAGTTAACGCTATATTCGGTGGCACTTCCTCGTCCCAACCGGTTTTAAGTTGCCATAATCTCTGCATTAATATTTTAGTTCTTACTATAATCGGCCCTATTAATCCCAGAGGATCGAAAATTTTCGCAATTGCAGATAAAATTACCCGTTTGGTGATGATAATGTCATCATTACTCTTAATATCGATTACATATTCAAAATGATCATTGCTTGCGTTCCAGAAAATACCTAATGTTTTTGACACATCATTATCTTTTACAAAATGAAACCCTGGTTCTGATTTTTCACGTGATAAATTTTCTAAAACATATGAATTATTTGAATTCCACTTTCTTAGCATGAATCCGTATTCACTTAATACGTCATAAATTATTCTAGCTATTTCAGTTACCTCTTCAACCGTGTCACCTCCCGTGATTAGGTCGTCCATGTAAAAATCTGTCTCTATAATACGAGCCGCCTCTGGATATTTACCTTTGATATCAAGCGCAACCTGTTTTAAGCACCTCATTGCAAGAAATGAAGCTGGCCCGGTCCCGTAGGTAACTGTATTTAACTGGTAATGCTCTAATTCATTATTTTCATCTTCCCTCCATAAGATTCTTTGTAGATTTCTCTGGTTTTTTGCTATATTTATCATTCTATACATTTTGGCTACGTCGGAAGTAATAACTATATGATGTTTTCGGAATCTGCATAAAATTGTAAATATGTCATCTTGTATACTAGGCCCTACTTTTAACACATCATTCAGCGACAAATTTGTATCAGATTTGCAAGAGCCGTCAAATACGACACGAAGTTTTGTAGTCGTGCTGTATTTATTTATCACCCCATGATGAGGTAAGTAATATATTTTATTATTTTCAACCGATATTTTTTCTTGCTCTAAGTCATAGTCATTTATTTTAGTCATATGTCCCCTTTCTAAATACTCCCTCATAAATTTTACATACGCCGCTTTAAATTCATAATTTTTTGAAAACTTACGCTCCATCGCTATCATTCTTTGTTTAACCATCGTTAATGACTGACCTAATTGACCCAAATTATCCCGCGTAGGTAATACTACTACGAATTTGCCATCAGCATCTCGCGACATCGTATCAACGAAACTCTGCTCGCATTCTAATTCTCCCTTTGAGAATTTAACACTGTCTTGATTTGATTCAAGCTCCTCGATTTTCCAAAACTTTTCGATATCGTTTAGCTCTTGAAACACCGCTAAATTACATACGCTTTCTTTGATTTGGTTCTCACGATTAACCGCCGTCAATGGACCTACCACGATTCACCCAAATAATGTTTCTTGCAATATAGGCCAACCCGTACCCAGTTTAAACCTACCTTTGCATAATGTTTCAAAGAATACTCTACCATCTAACAAAATATCAATTTCATTTGCAACGTTAAAATTATCATCAGCTAGCACCATGTTGTTAGGTAAATTCATCTCGGGTTGATCAAATGATACGCTCGGTATATCTGATGTATGATTCATTCGTTTTATAATTGCTGCACTGCGATTTAACCTGTGTTTGAACCCATGATTTTACCGAAGTACACGCTTTACTTATACCAACAATAGGCAAATTGATTTTAGATATAGGGAAATGTAATGTTTTTGCTAATTTGTTTGTCATAAAACACACTTGCGACCCATTATGCAGCAAACATCTTACCGTACGATATCTTCCCTCGTTATCTAAGATATCAAGCATAACCGTAGATAATAAAATTTGAGATGTTTTCAACGCATTCGCACTTGCCACTGTTGCGTTAGCAGACAGTACCGTATTATCCGATTGTTTTGTTACCATTTCTTGTGTTTCTTTTACAGCGCAGTTACTGCTACTCGATTGGTCATTATTCAGACCTCTGACATCTACACGGTGTAACAACGTATTATGCTTTAATCCGCATTTTCTACAACCACCTTCAGATCGGCATTCCCTTGCAAAATTATTTGCTCTCAGGCAATTAGAACACAACTTACATTGTTTTATTTCTTGCCAACGCTTTTCCACCGGTAGTTCCTTGAATTTTTCACAAAAATATATGTAATGTTGTCCCTTACAGAATTTACTAATGATACGAATGTATTTTTGAACTTATACCATTTGACGTATTCTCCGCTAAACTGCGGTAAATTGAGGTTTTTTAACTCCAATTTCGCCCCAGTGCAATCTTGGCCCCTGCTAGACGCGATCATGGTTTTATAATTGATGTTTTGATTTTGACCTGCATAAAAATCTGATATTTTGGCCTTAGCCTTGGTTATTGCACCGAATAACGTACATTCAAATTTATCCCTAGTATTTTATTCTAACTCTTCGGGTTTTAGTAACTCTATTTTTAATTGGACTTCATTAAATTCGTGTAATAATCCCTCAATTGGTTCCAACCTGACCTGTAATCCGTGTATTTGTTCATTGGCCACGCTATCTATAAAAACCTCTAAATCTTGTTACCTGCACCTTTAAACTACCGCGCTTTGCGATTAATGCTTTTATTTCTGCCATTCTCACTTGTTTGTTATATAAATAAATACATCTACATATACAGGGTGATGCGTTAACAATGGGAAAATCGAAAGCTGAAGATACTACACGTGAACTGGTGACCATTGGCGCAAACATGCCTTATCCGAAAGTTGATAGTTTCAGAAATACAGGGTGTTGAAAATTAAAATTTAAATCTTTTTTTTGCGATTATTCTAAGAATATACAGGTTAGGAACTTGGAAATTTGTGAAACTATATTTTTTTGGGCGACGAATAAGATGCGTGTTGTAAATTCAGCATTTCTCGTAGAGAGCGCCACTTACAACCAATTTTACCGAAAATTTAGTTAATAACTTTTTACTCTGTATGTCTAACATGAAACTTGATTCAAAACCTGAAAGAGCAATCATTTTTCCATTAATTGTGTATTCTTGTTTCATTTCGGTATCTCGATCCGTTTTCGAGAAAAATCGATTTAACGAACACTATGTTTTGATAATACGAGAAATTAAAAGCGAAACAAACCAAGTGTTTCTTCGTGTTATTACAACAATTAACAATAAAACAAATGAAATTCGTAATAATGATTTAAAGTCAGTGTTCGAAGAATCCACCGTTGACATTTACACACTTTACACAACGTTTTCTGAGAGATCTTCGAGTTTGAAACAACATATTGGGATTGCGTTTGACTTCGTTGGCAGCGATTTGTATTCTTTGCCACAACTCTTCACACGAACCAATAGATTCTTCCAAATAGAAAAATGAAGAGGATTGAAGTCCGGACTTCTGGGTGGCCAAGTAAAAATGCTTCCACGGCTTGAAGAAGTTCCACTTTATTTAAGAAGAGACATGTGGTTCATGCACGACGGAGCTCCACCGCATTTTTCTTGGCCAGTGCGTGCATATTTAGATGCAGTTTTTCCAAATCGCTGGATTGGCCATGTAAGCATTTTTGCTTGGCCATCCAGAAGTCCGGACTTCAATCCTCTTGATTTTTCTATTTGGTCTCGAATGAAAGATATAGTTTACAAAGAATCTATTGGCTCGTGTGAAGAGTTGTGGCAAAGAATACAAATCGCTGCCAACGAAGTCAGACGCAATCCCAATATGTTGTTTCAAACTCGAAGATCTCTCAGAAAACGTGTAAAGTGTATCAGTGTCAACGGTGGATTCTTCGAACAATTACTTTAAATCATAATTACGTATTTTATTTGTTTTATTGTTAATTGTTGTAATAACACGAAGAAACACTTGGTTTGTTTCGCTTTTAATTTCTCATATTATCAAAACATAGTGTTCGTTAAATCGATTTTTCTCGAAAACGGATCGAGATACCGAAATGAAACAAGAGTACATAATTAATGGAAAAATGATAGCTCTTTCAGGTTTTGAATCAAGTTTCATGTTAAATATACAGGGTAAAAAGTTATTAACTAAATTTTCAGTAAAATTGGTCGTAAGTGGCGCCCTCTATTAGCAATGCTGAAATTACAACACGCATCTTATTTGTCGCCTAAAAAAATATAGTTTCACAAATTTTCAAGTTCCTAACCTACATATTTTCAGAATAATCGCAAAAAAAACTATTTAAAATTTTAACTTTCAACATCCTGTATTTCCGAAACTATTAACTTTCGGATAAGGTATGTTTGCGCCAATGCCAATGGTCACTATTTCACGTGTAGTATCTTCAGCTTTCGACTTTCCCATTGTTAATTAATCACCCTGTATAAGTAGCTAATTGTGCTCAAACAAAATGTTCAGATAAAGGGATCATTATTTTATTTAGGAATAATAACAGGAATGACCTCACCGCTCTGCTTTGACCTGCCGCTGCCTTGCACGTGTCCATGCTGTGGCTTCGCGTGGCGTTCTCAACCGATTTGCTCGCCTACCTAGCGTCCCGTCGCAGATGTGTGCCAGAGCCGGCATATGTTTCCCCAAGCCTTGAAAACTTGAATTCTTCGTGTATTTTATTAACCATACACTGACTAATTCGCTCGATGGACCATATGTTGGGTATTGCTTGACTTTGTTAACCTTTAGTGGACTCTATTTAAATTTAAATAAAAACGAGTCGTACGATACATCTAGCATCTATTTCGTTATAACATACAAATAAACCATCTACATACATGAAATGCTGAATGCCCCCACTACTTGATATACATAACAATTTAGCGGGAATATTCAAATCCCTAACAAAACTATTTCCGAAAAATACAAATTTCAATTATGACAATTCTTTAGAAGCCCATAACTTGACAAATAAACATCATACAAAAGAAAATTGCGTGTTCACACTCATACCTACTAGAAGTACAATTATTAAACCGAATATGAACAAATTTCAGAACGTAACTTTTTTCGCTGCCCGCTTCACGTGAAATGCCCCATTTATGAAGACTTTTTATGCTTCAACATATGATGTCTGATACTGTTCCTGTATTTAGTTTTGAAATCGCAGTCATTACACCTGTACATTTGAACCTGTAAAGGATATTTATGCTTCAATTGGTGCTTTTTGATATTCATCTTGTATTTAGTTTCATAGTCGCAGTCATTACACCTGTACATTTGAACCTGCGAAGGATCTTTATGTTTCAGTTGGTGTGATTTGATATGACTCTTGTACTTAGTTTCATAATCGCAGTCGTTACACCTGTACATTTGAATCTGTGATGGATCTTTATGTTTCAGTTGGTGTGATTTGAAATGAGTCTTGTATTTACTTTCATAATCGCAGTCGTTACACCTGTACATTTGAACCTGCGAAGGATCCTTATGCGTCAGTTGGTGTTTTTTGATACTACTCTTTACTTTACTTTTGTAATCGCAATTGTTACACCTGTACATTTGAACCTGTGAAGGATCTTTATGCTTCAGTTGGTGCTTTTTGAGAGCATACTTGTATATAGTTTCATAATTGCAATCATCACACTTGTACATTTGAACCTGTGAAGGATCTTTATGCTTCAGTTGGTGCTTTTTGAGAGTATACTTGCATTTATTTTCATAATTGCAATCATCACACCTGTACATTTGAATCTGTGAAGGATCTTTATGTTTCAGTTGATGCCGTTTCATATAAACCATGTATTTAGTTTCATAATCGCAGTCTTTACACTTGTACATTTGAACCTGCGAAAGATCTTTATGTTTCAATTGGTGTGATTTGATCCAACTCTTGTATTTAGTTTCATAATCGCAGTCGTTACACCTGTACATTTGAACCTGTGAAGGATCTTTATGTTTCAGTTGGTGTGATTTCATATGACTCTTGTATTTAGTTTCATAATCGCAGTTGTTACATCTGTACATTTGAACCTGCGAAGGATCCTTATGTGTCAGTTGGTGATTTTTCATATTACCCTTTAATTTAGTTTGATAATCGCAATCGTCACACCTGTATATTTGGACCTGCGAAGGATCCTTATGTGTCAGTTGGTGATTTTTGATATTACCCTTTAATTTAGTTTCATAATTGCAATCATCACACCTGTACATTTGAATCTGTGAAGGATCTTTATGTTTCAGTTGGTGCTTTTTGATAGTACCCTTTAATTTAGTTTGATAATCGCAATCGTCACACCTGTATATTTGGACCTGCGAAGGATCCTTATGTGTCAGTTGGTGATTTTTGATATTACCCTTTAATTTAGTTTCATAATTGCAATCATCACACCTGTACATTTGAATCTGTGAAGGATCTTTATGTTTCAGTTGGTGCTTTTTGATAGCGTACCTGTATTTAGCTTCGTAATTGCAATCATCACACCTGTACATTTGAACCTGTGAAGGATCTTTATGTTTCAGTTGGTGCTTTTTGATAGCGTACCTGTATTTAGCTTCGTAATCGCAGTTGTCACACCTGTACATTGGAACCTGTGAAGGATCTCTATGCTTCAGTTGATGGAGTTTGATATAATCCTTATATTTAGTTTCGTAATCGCAATTGTTACACCTGTATGTTTGAACCTGTGAAGGATCTTTATGCTTCAGTTCATGCTGTTTGATGTAATCCTTATATTTAGTTTCGTAATTGCAATTGTTACACCCGTACATTTGAACCTGTGAAGGGTCTTTATGCTTCAGTTGGTGCCTTTTGATAGCATTCCTGTATTTAGTTTCGTAATCGCAGTCTTTACACCTGTATATTCGAATATGCAAAGGATCTTTATGTCTCAACAAGTGCCTCTGAAGTAATTTCTCATTTTCAGTTTCGTAGTCACAGGACTCACATTTATACGCTTCCAAATCGTTCTCCTGCCTCGCACAGTGTGACGTAAGACAGATCTCACTTTCAGTTTCGTAAATACATTTATCATAATTGTACAATACTTTGCGCTCCTGCTTGGTTTTCACTTCTGATGCATGCTCATGTTTACATCCATCCTCTTTTTCATTTTTACAGTCACTCTCCTCGAATGGTACAACATTGGTGCTCTGAAGTGTTGTGTCGCTGAAAAAATTGCAAATATAGGGTATTATTGAAAAACGGGTTTTAGTATTAAGAGGTTACACATGCCGAAATATTGCGTTTCAGAAAAAAAAACACTAATAAAGGGGCATATTTACATTTGAAGTTAATGAGATGTGATTATTAATTATACATTTGTACCACAGTACGGAAACAACTCAGTGCTTGCTATCGTCCCTATGACCGTCACTCTTAGACTTCATTGAATTATGTATTATTAAAAAGGATAGTATCTTCCAAAGATTTTCACAAACATTCAGTTATAAGTTTATGAACTTTGCAAGGCATTATTTCGCTTTTACTATAGTGAAATAATTTTCATGTTGTCAAATAGTGTAATAAGAATGTATAATGTTGAAATAAGACAAGGAATTTCGTTTTTGGACATTTTATTAATAAGAAATCCAGATCAATCAGTTGTAACATTTTGGCAAGGTAAGTCTGTAGTAAAAACAGGCAGCTACCATTGTATTTGCTACGACATAACAACGGGAAGAACCACTGCACTTTTTAAACCTATACTTTTTATAATATATTTGAATTATTCGTTGTTCTTAAATACTAGTGGTAAAATACTGTCATATGCAGATGATACAGTAGTCATTTTCTCTGGTGATACCTGGGATATAGTTAAAGAACAAATGGAACGTGGCATAAGTGCTATTAAAATATGGCTAGATGGACATCAGTTATCTCTAAATGCTAGTAAAACCAAGTACATAGCATTTTCAATTACCAACAAAAATAGGCCCAACTTTGATAGGATTAATATTGAACGCTTCAGCATGGTAATAAACGAAGTATATTCCATAAAATATTTCAAAAACATAAAATGGGAACAGCATATAAATAAATTAACAGCAAACACTCGAAAACTGATTTTTAGATTCTACCAATTAAGAGATATTTTAAGCAAAAAAATATTACTTATAGTTTATAAATCTCTAGTGGAATCCATATATCGTTATGGTANTCGTTGTTCTTAAATACTAGTGGTAAAATACTGTCATATGCAGATGATACTGTAGTCATTTTCTCTGGTGATACCTGGGATATAGTTAAAGAACAAATGGAACGTGGCATAAGTGCTATTAAAATATGGCTAGATGGACATCAGTTATCTCTAAATGCTAGTAAAACCAAGTACATAGCATTTTCAATTACCAACAAAAATAGGCCCAACTTTGATAGGATTAATATTGAACGCTTCAGCATGGTAATAAACGAAGTATATTCCATAAAATATTTCAAAAACATAAAATGGGAACAGCATATAAATAAATTAACAGCAAACACTCGAAAACTGATTTTTAGATTCTACCAATTAAGAGATATTTTAAGCAAAAAAATATTACTTATAGTTTATAAATCTCTAGTGGAATCCATTTATCGTTATGGTATTCTGGTATGGGGTGGTTTATATAACACGACTTTAAAACAGCTATCTGTTGTGCAAAATTATATATTAAAAATCATCTTAAAAAAAAATAAATTATACCCGACCAGTTTACTTTACAAAGATGGAATCTGTAACATTAGGTCTTTATATTTCCATTCTTTGTGTACAAATGTATTTAAAAATGAAAAACAGTTAATAATGAATGTTATGGTAAAACGGAGTATGTCAAGTGAAGCATTACAAACACCTTTTAATAATAAAACCATAGGTTTGAGATTTGCGGCACATTTAGCTCCTAAGACCTATAACTTATTACCTTTAGAAATAAAAAGAACTAAAAACTTTAAAAAATACTCGCATCTCCGTAAAACATACATAAGTAACAACTATCTATTTCTCATTTTTGTCATTGATTGAATAATATCCTTGCTAATGTGAAAGATGATAATAATAATTTGAATTTTACTCTAAATTAATGTATATACAGCATATACTTAATGGATTTTGTGCTTGCACAATACAAGTGTTAATTCACTTAGGTGCAGTCTGTATAACGTTTTTGTTTCTTTTTTTTTTTCTTCTTACTGTTAATTTTAATATACTGTAATTGTTTTATCTGTTTTCTATAAGTAAGGCCTAATACGTTTTTTTTTTTAATATAAACTGTAACTGTAACTGTAACTGTAGGTATCACAATAAACAATATCACAATAAACAATTAAAACCGGTAAGATTTTGAATTATCCTTCTCCTCACCCCTTACGATAAAAGGTAGAAATTTTGAAAGGCACACACAACAATATTCTAATATTAAGGTTTATCTGAATACGGAGGTACATCTAAAGTCTAACGAGAGTTTCTGTAGATTCGCTTGTGACTAAAGTAGTAAGCCTTTAGATTACTCAACGTTGCACTTGGCTGGTTCGCTCACGTTCGATCATTCTGTTTGCTTGGACACCTGCAAATTTCAAATAATACGCTACATCGAGACCGAAGCGCTGCCGCTATCACGCATATGGAGGATAAGTTAGTCAACGACAGCAGTTTGAAGGAGAATTATTATAAATTATGTATCTTACAAGTACCTAATCGATTTCTACAAGCTGTCATACGATTCCTTAGGTATCGGTTTCCTATTTATACAAGTTGCTGTGGAAACTGTTTGTCAATTTTTGCGCACTCCAAGTGGAAAAACCAAAAAAATCTGCATTCTCATAAGACTTCGTACTAAATCGTGAAAAATTATTTTATTAATATGTCGTCTCTTAGGTATCAAAACTAGTGATAATTTTGTTTGAGGATTTTCTTCATATTAATAAGCTTATATTAATTTTTTTATGAATATTTGTTTGTCAATTCCAAATCAGATAAACCTCCTTAAGTAATATCACAATAAGAATACTCGTCAATTTAAGCAAAACGTAAAATCTAATCGATTCAGATCTTTAATAATTAATTTAATTATCAAAAAAAAGCATTTAAGGCTACTGTTATGGTTTCTTAATTTTTTATATTTTATATGTTCTTGTTAATTTAAATTTAGTTTTCCGTTAAATACCCCCTCTGTTTGTTTTTTTGTACAATCGCTCGCTCCATGGCGAGTTGAATGCGAGTTTGCTCGACATCGCTTACTATACTTTGCCTATTATAAAATTTTTACAGTCCAGTAATTACTTAATAACTTTAATAGCTATGTAAAAAATCATACAATAAATCCCTAAAAATAATGTCAGACACAGATAACAGTTATTTAGTGTATCAGTGTTTTAAGTAGTATTTTAACCACACAAGAATGTTTAAACGCGAGAACGTACTTCGAGCGTTTAATATTCTTAAGTGGATAAAAGGCAATTAAGACACCAATGCAATACAACGCTTTATCCGTAATCACATCACAATCATATTTGTGGAGTCAGAATTATTGGAATTTAATAAAAAAATATTCAAACGACTTGATATTTCTTAATACTGTAGGTACTCAATAAAACGTGGTAGGTTTCGTTATACCTACTGGTTGCTATGGTACGTTGTTTATTATCAATTATTTAATAAATAGTTCTATCTGAAATTGGTAAAAATGCAAGAAAGTAATTGTGTTCCTGTTTGAAGAAGCTCAAGAACCAGGAAACATTACGAAAAAAACGGAGAGTAATGACTATAATTGAAGATGTCTTCTTGCAATCTGCTTAAATAAGCTCTAATTATAAATTGCAATTTTTGCCCGATGTTAAACATATTTAATGAAAGAATGAAATCTAGTACAAAATTCTTTGTACCAATATCCGATTTAAAGCCATACTGATTGTTTCATAAAGATCTTACAGTTTTTTGCAATAATTTGTAAACCGAACTCTTGATTGTTTAAAAATTTGTACCCACGATACCGTTTATAATTGACAAAAACTCATAATTTGTTACTTTATCATTATTTAATCATATAAAGTCATGAAGTATCAGAACCACGGGCTACAATTTTTTAAATTAACATTAAAATAGTCTTCTCTTACCTACTTTCCTCATCTTCCGATTTTATGTCGATACTTTCAGCTTTGATCGACATTTTCATCTCGTTAATATCGAATTCCTCGTCCAAGTTTTCAGTTTCAACAAATAAATCCAGTGGAGACGTATCTATTTGACTTCCTGTGGCTGAACTATCAAAGTTACTTTTAATTTTTTCTTCTAACTCTGAACAATCTTTAAGGAAACTGTTGTGGGTACACAGAGAATCCAAGCATGGCTTACAAACAACAGGATCTTTGATGATATTTATATTCTACAAAGCGGTTTCGTTAAATTACAAAATATGCAAGTATTTAATATTGTTCATACCATTTCAGGAGCCAATTTCTCAATAGCTTCAAGTTCCCCATCACCTATGCACCTATACTCACTTTCTACTAGGTGTATACACAATCGACATATTTTCTGACTGCAAACTAATTCACTTTTCTTTTCCTGCAGGTACACTTGTCTTAAATCGAGCTGTATCATTTTTTCGCTGTCCACATAAGGAATAATTATGACATACCACAAATTACATGGTT
>NW_019416728.1:44557-58524 GCF_000390285.2 Anoplophora glabripennis
GGGAAGGTGTGTAAGTGTTAGTCGTGTGGGGATGCCCCCTCACGGGGGCGTACGTGTCTTTTGGTGTATTTGTCTGTCTGGTATATTGTTTGTCGGGGGTCGCAATTTTAAAGAAATGTATTCTAAAGTAATGCAAATAACTGATAAATAAGTAAAAACTTACCTGGGCATAACCCCGGCACAGGTGCTGTAACAAAGATGCCGACGGCGTCTATGCTTAAGCCGGGGATTAGGTCGGTGATTAAAAGGAAAGAAAGGGATTCTTTCCAGGTAGCCTTAATAAAGGCAGGTAGAATTTGCTCCTTGCACTACACTTTCACAAAACACGTGTGCTCTGGTCGGCTGCCCGCTAGGAACTGGGACCGAGCAATCCTCTTGTATAAACTCCTTGGCCCATGGCGATTTTAAATAGCCAGTTTGGCTACAAATAGCCCCATCTGGCAACGCTGGCGGTTGGTTAGGAACTGCGCTGGCTCTTCGTACCGGTTCCAGTGTACCGGTCCCGTCTCAAAGTCGAAATCGTGAACAGTGCATCCGCAAGCGCGAAATTCATACAGTGCAGGTGTCGAGTGTATTCCTATCGTGCGCCACCTTGTCAAACGATAATTAAGTAGTGAAAACACATTTGTACCCAAATAAATTCAAGAAACAAAATTATATTCCAACATTTTTTTTGTTCCTTACATATTTTCTTAATCGCTAAGATAAAATATAAAGAAAAAAAAAAAAGTTTTATAATTGCATAAAACTAATACATCTCTATTTAACAAAACAATCTATTTGATGTGTCTGCTAAATAAATCCGACTATTTTTAAGGGAGCTACACACAGTGCATTCACTTGGCTGGTACATGTCTATCTCTTTCTAGTATATAGCTTTGATTCTATTTGACGAATAATTCTTCTCTCATCTAAGAGATGGCACTAACAGTCGCGTTTCATTACCTATCCCAAAATTTGGTTTTTACTACTGCTTGTTACCAAAATTTTTGTTCTATTTGTACTACGTATTTT
The DNA here is from genome assembly GCF_000390285.2 of Anoplophora glabripennis. NCBI lineage: Eukaryota > Metazoa > Arthropoda > Insecta > Coleoptera > Cerambycidae > Anoplophora > Anoplophora glabripennis. The sequence goes on from NW_019416728.1 coordinate 45,572, forward strand.
ATTAATTTGAATAATACTTACCCCATATCATTGTTAGAGCGTAAATACACTTTAGTAGGATAATACATATCAATATTGCAGCGTTTTAGTGTGATACCGCGCAAACTAGTCCACCTAACGGAGACTAGTACCACGCTCACTACGACACGAATGTACTTTAATTCATCTATCTTCTAAACTAATGCAGATCCCATTTTAAAACTTCTGGTGTATTATAAATGTACTTTAGGCTATATTTTGAAATAAAAAAAAAATAAAAAAAAAATTGGTCATACTGAAATTCTGATTTGAAATGTCCATTTCCAGTTTTGTACATGAAAACAATGTTTTTTTCCAATATCATTTTATAATTCAAAAGAACAGTAAATTTTCTATATAAGTCGCCATATTTAATATTACAAAATAAATTAGTTTAATTCGAAAAACTATTTCCGAAAAATACGAATTTCAATTACGACAATTCTTTAGAAGCCCATAACTTAACAAATAAACTTTATACAAAAAAAAATTGTGTGTTCACATGCACACCTATTAGAAGTACAATTAAGCCCAACATGAACAAATTTCAGAACGTAACTTTTTTCTCGCTGCCCGCTTCACATGAAATGCCCCATTTATGAAGACTTTTTATGATTCAACATGTGATGTCTGATACTGTTCCTGCATTTAGTTTCGTAATTGCAGTCTTACACCTGTACGTTTGAACCTGTGAAGGATATTTATGCTTCAGTTGGTGCTGTTTGAAGCAACTTTTGTATTTAGTTTTGTAATCACAGTCTTTACACTTGTACATTTGAATCTGTGAAGCATCTTTATGCTTCAGTTGGTGCCGTTTGAAGCAACTTTTGTATTTAGTTTCGTAATCACAGTCTTTACACTTGTACATTTGAACCTGTGAAGAATCTTTATGTTTCAATTGGTGCTTTTTCATGGAACCCTTGTATTTAGTTTCACAATCGCAGTCTTTACACTTGTATATTTGAACCTGCGAAAGATCTTTATGTTTCAGTTGGTGTGATTTGATCCGACTCTTGTATTTAGTTTCATATTCGCAGTCATTACACCTGTACATTTGAACCTGTGAAGGATCTTTATGTTTCAGTTGGTGTGATTTGATATGACTCTTGTATTTAGTTTCATAATCGCAGTTGTTACACCTGTACATTTGAACCTGTGAAGGATCTTTATGTTTCAGTTGGTGTGATTTGATATGACTCTTGTTTTTAGTTTCATAATCGCAGTCGTCACACCTGTACATTTGAACCTGCGAAGGATCCTTATGCGTCAGTTGGTGTTTTTTGATATTACCCTTTAATTTAGTTTTGTAATCGCAATTGTTACACCTGTACATTTGAACCTGTGAAGGATCTTTATGCTTCAGTTGGTGCTTTTTGACAGCATACTTGCATTTAGTTTCATAATTGCAATCATTACACCTGTACATTTGAACCTGTGAAAGATCTTTATGCTTCAGTCGGTGCTGTTTGAAGTAATTCTTGTATTTAGTTTCGTAATCACACTCTTTACACTTGTACATTTGAACCTGTGAAGGATCTTTATGTTTCAGTTGGTGCGATTTGATATGACTCTTGTATTTAGTTTCATAATCGCAATTGTTACACCTGTACATTTGAACCTGTGAAGGATCTTTATGCTTCAGTTGGTGCTTTTTGACAGCATACTTGCATTTAGTTTCATAATTGCAATCATTACACCTGTACATTTGAACCTGTGAAAGATCTTTATGCTTCAGTCGGTGCTGTTTGAAGTAATTCTTGTATTTAGTTTCGTAATCACACTCTTTACACTTGTACATTTGAACCTGTGAAGGATCTTTATGTTTCAGTTGGTGCGATTTGATATGACTCTTGTATTTAGTTTCATAATCGCAATTGTTACACCTGTACATTTGAACCTGCGAAGGATCTTTATGTTTCAGTTGATGATTTTTGATATTACCCTTTATTTTAGTTTTGTAATCGCAATTGTTACACCTGTACATTTGAACCTGTGAAGGATCTTTGTGATTCAGTTGGTGCTTTTTGACAGCATACTTGTATTTAGTTTCATAATTGCAATCATCACACCTGTACATTTGAACCTGTGAAGGATCTTTATGCTTCAGTTGGTGCTGTTTGGAGTATTTTTTGTATTTAGTTTCGTAATCACACTCTTTACACTTGTACATTTGAACCTGTGAAGGATCTTTATGCTTCAGTTGATGCTGTTTGATGTAATCCTTGTATTTAGTTTCGTAATCGCAGTCTTCACACTTGTACATTTGAACCTGAGAAGGACCTTTATGTATCAGTTGGTGATTTTTTATATTATCCTTTAATTTACTTTCGTAATTGCAATTGTTACAATTGTACATTTGAATCTGCAAAGGATCTTTATGTCTCAACAGGTGCCTCTGAAATAATTTCTCATTTTCAGTTTTGTAGTCACAGGCCTCGCATTTATACGCTTCCAAATCGTTCTCGTGTCTCGCACAGTGTGCCGTAAAACAGGTCTCACTTTCAGTTTCGTAAATACATTTATCACATTTGTACAATACTTTACGGTCCTGCTTGATTTTCACTTCCGATGCATTCTCATGCTTACATCCATCCTCTTCATTTTTACAGTCACTCTCCTCGAATGGTACAACATTGGAGCTCTGAAGTGGCGTGTCGCTGAAAAAATTGCAAATACAGGGTATTTTTGAAAATCAGGTTTTAAAATTAAGAGGTTACAGATGACACATGCCGAAATATTGCGTTACACAATATATTACTCTAATAAAAAGACATGTTTACATTTGAAGTTAATGAGGTGTGATTATTTGTCCAGTAAATTATCCTCTGCGACTTATACAATAAGAGTTATAAAAAATCAGGTAGATATTAATACATACTTTAAAAACTTTGTATTATGCAAACGTTTATTCGGTAATTAGATTTGGAGCAGTTATATGGGGAAACTCTTCAAATAAATTTCATTACACATTAACATTAATGGCTAATGGCCTTTTTATTATGTCCATTAAATTATGTAATAAGTTGCCAACGCATAATAAACAGATAAATTCTTATGTTCTCTTTCATAACAAAGTAAAGCAAATTCTCTTGCATTATCCCTTCTATAGTATTGATGAGTATATGTGTTGTGTCTTCAATGAGTCTGGTTTTTAATTTTTAATTTTAATGTTTTTATTTTAATTTTTTATTGTAATTTTTAATTTTTTATTGCAATTTTTACTCTATATTTTGTAATTATGTTCTATATCTTGTCATTGGTCTATATTTTGTAGTTTGTCCTTATACAGTTATTATCTATTTTTTTTATTTGCGTTACATACTTTCGACCATTTTCGATCCTTTGTATGAGCAAAGTCTTATGAAATAAATATATTATTATTAACTCTAACAAGATTTTTGTATGCCAAAAACGGGTCATAAGATTAATGTTTGACATGAACGTTATGGACTCATGTCGCGGAAAATTTAGAGTAAATTCTTTGCTTACATTAACACCCATATACATTTATGAGTGTATGAAATTTTTATTGAATAATGAGAATGAATTTTCAAAATGTGAAAAAATTTGTAAACATGGTACTAGATTTCGGGATTATTCTTACCCAAAACATAATAAAGCAGTCATTGAGCGGCAGACTCTCTACTAATGTATAAAAATATATAATCATTTACCAGAGAATGTTAAAAAAGAGAAACCTCATAAAAAGAGATTGTTGAAGTCCTTGTGTGCCTTTTTGTGTCATATAGAAAGAACCATATTCAACGTTTGAATTAGATAAGTGCTTTTTAATGTGAATTTCAAATTTTATTAGAGGAGTGTGTGGTATAGTGTGAATGAGTGTTTATTTATGGAACTGAGAAAGTTAGGTGGTGTCGACTTGTTTCACAGACTCAAGACATTGTGTTTTTACTCTCTGTCGAAATAAAAATGTACTTTATGTTACTTTATTAATTATACATTTGTACCACAATACCGAAACAACTTAGTGCTTGCTATCATTCCTATCGCCATCACTCTTAGACTTGACTAAATCATGTTTTATTAAAAAGTATAGTAACCTCCAAAGATTTTCACAAACAAACATTCAATTATAAGTTTATGAACTTCTCAAGGCATTATTTCGTTTTTATTACAGTGAAATCGATTCAGATCTTTAATAATGAACTCAATTATCAAAAAAGGCATTTAAGGCTATGTATAAAGTCCTACGATAAATCCATAAACAAAATGTCAGAAACAAATAATAGTTATTTATTGTATAAGTGTTTTAAGTAGCATTTTATCCACACAAGAATGTTTAAATGCGAGAACATAGTTCGAGCGTTTAATATTCTTAAGTGGATAAAAGGCAATTAAAACACAAATGCAATACAACGCTTTATCCGTAATCACATCACAATCATATTTGTGAAGTTGGAATTATTGGAATTTAATAAAAAAATATTCGCACAACTTGATATTTCTTACTACTGTAGGTGCTCAATGAAACGTGGTAGGTTTTGTTATACCTACTGGTTGCTATGGTACGTTGTTTATTATCAATTATTTAATCAATAGTTCTATCTCAAATTGGTAAAAATGCAAGAAAGTAATAGTGTTCCTGTGGCTGTGTTTGAAGAAGCTCAAGAATCAGGGAATATTATCCTTTTTACTAGCACTGATATCTGAATTATTGTTTGTGTTGGTTTTTTATTCAGTTGTTTTTGTATATCTGAAAGTTTTTCTTCTAATAACTGTTTGTTTTGTTTTAGTAACACATTGTTTTTCCGTAATTCATTTATAAGTTGCTTTAGGTACATATTCTCTATTTTTAAAGATACATAAGAATTATCAATCCTACTTTCTATACAAATAGATTCCTGTAGGCTTGTACCTTCAGAAGATGTTGAAAATAACCAACGTTTACCAATAGAAGAATTTTTCTCCTTTATGTATTAAATCCTTTAAAGTTGTTGCGTTAAATCACCATATTATGCGAAACACCCTGTATACAGGGTGTCCCGGTTAGGCTTAAAACAATTGGAATGTGAGTTCCCCATAAAAAAATAGTGGGGGTAGTTCATATAACACTTTTCGTTTTAACGTCGCAATTCCGAGATACATGGTGATAAAGTTACGTTTACGAAAATTTTTCTTAATTATCTTTAAAATTGTTAAATGATAAAATTTTCAAAAATTGTGCACAAGTCAATGTGAACCGTACGATAAGAAAAACGTGAAAACCGTTTTATTACGAAAAGCAGGGACGTGCAAGCCGGCGGCTTGAAGGCTATAATTAAGAAAAAAAGTATGTTAAATCAAAATTTCTTAAATTTTCAAACCGTTTTAAAAACCCCTGATTTATACAAAAAAGGTATGTTAGTTGCGATTCCATAGGACGTACTGTTTTCGAGAAAGATGGAGTTAAACCTGTTTATTCTTCAAGTACTTTGAAAATGTGTTGAGAAATTTCTCCGAATCCATGGTAACGTAACCTTTCAATTAAAAAATCTTTAAAATACTTCTGCCGTCTTCCTTTTGAAAACAACCAATAGATTGAAAATATGTACGATTTAATATTGAAGCCAAGGAAACAATAAAACAATGGCACCACCAAAATAAATACGGACGACAGACGCCATTGAAAAATGCACAAATGTCAATTTAGCGTCATCGGTCATAATGATTCGTTTACAATAAACAGTAAGAAACCATTGCGTCTACACTCGAGATAATCCGATCGCTGATTGGTCGAATGAAATGTCGTGAAAAATTACACCAATCACCAAACCAAATGTTGCGTTTTCACGTAGTCTTGATCTGATTGTTTTTTACCAGAAATTAATTGCCAACTGATGGAAATAAAATTACTGATCACGTTTCTTGTAAACATTTATGATGGCTTCCTATGAACTACATACTCCACTATTTTTTCATGAAGAATTAACACTCTGTGTATCGGTTTTAAAATCACTGAATAACAGAAGAAATTGGCCGTTTTGATCATTTGCTGCTCATTTTGGTTCCTGACTTTTGCATTTTTTTTTAACTGACTGCATTATAAAAAATTTTGATCAAAACACCTACATCATATTTGATATGTTTAAAGATTTCACATCAGGCTGCCATATGAAATTGTCAGATCATTGTAAATGAATAACAGAAGTAAAGAGAAAAATGAAAAGTCTTTGGACTTACTTATAATCTTCAGATTTTAATTCAATTTTTTCTGTGATAATATGGAATAGATTTTCTATGGTTTTGTCGACAGAAATATTTTTAATTTTCTCTTCTATGTTAAAACAGCCCTTTAAGAAACTCGTGTGGGTGTCCAAAGAATCGATACAAGCTTTGCACATAACGGGATCTGTGGTGGAAGTCAAGTTCTGCAAGAAAAAATCTACTTCAATTTCTTTTCTAGTATGAATATAATTCGAACAAAAATTTGTTTCAAAAAATCAAATAACGTATTTACCACTTCTGGAATATATTGACAGAGTGTATCGACATCCAGTTCTTTTACTGGTGTAAATCCACAAGTGACAACTCGCATACACAATCGACAAATCCTCTCGTCTTCCAACATATCTTTTAAATGCTCTTTACCTCTTTCCTTTAGATAAATTTCTCTTAGGTCGACCGGCGTCGCCCTTTCAGAATCAATGTATGGAAAGATACGATCCTCGGTATCCGTACACGTCGCCTTGAAATTGAATGCCGCAAACAGTTTAACGGAACAGGCATTGCACATTACATATTTGTTCTTTTCTTTTTCGTGCTAAAATATAAATGATATAAGTAATGTCTAAAAAACGCAGCGGTATTTCTTACTAGTTTCAACAAAAGAACATCTAGAACTTCTTTAATAGTTTCTTCTATTACTACGAGATTTTCGTCGTTCACGACAATAAGGCAAAGCCTACAGGACGTTTCCTCTTTAAACATGCTTTACAGATTTTCAACATTAATGCTAAAATATTTTATAAGAAAAAAATACTTTCCACACAACACGAACCTACAAAATAGGTTGCAACCATAGAATAGAAAACTTATTTACATTAGTCAGTTATGTTGTTGTTCTATGGTTTGTACCACGCATCGGTAATTTGGAAGTTTGAGACCGTGTCTGTCCCTCTTTGACCTGCCTTATCTCTTTAGGCCTGAGCAGCCTCGTGAAGGTGGGCCCCGTCCATCGTCTACCCCGACCACAAGCATGGCCGGTGTAGGTTGTACATAAAGCGTAATGTAAAAGAATACCGATATTTTAGTATTGAAACCGTAGGAAACAACCGCTGACAACCGGGATTTATGATTTTGACATGAAGTGGGCTCCAAAATGGCGGACGAGTCTCATCCTTATCTAGTGCTATAAGTGCATCATAGAAAATATAGTACCTATTAACGTATATTTTTCTATGAAGTGCACCAGAGATATTGCACCCGCACTCGCGCAATTCATACATACGCGCAATATGTATTCGCCAGCGAATAAATTCTAATATCTACCGCGCCGCGCCATTATTCCATGGCTAGAAATTGGCCTCAATGATTTGGGATCGAGGGGGATTATTCCTCTTTATCCTGCCTCATCTCGTGTAAGCCTGGACAGCCTTCGTAGGTGGGCCCCATCCGTCGTCTACCCCGACCGCAAATGCGGCCGGTGTAGGCGCTTTGTGGAACCTCCTTTTGTCCTGGCTGGGCCCCGCCGGCTAGGGCCCTTCTGGCGCTCTTCTTGCTTCGCCGGCTCGTCTGTGTAAACCCCGGGGGGTGGTGTCATGTTTATGTGTGGTATGGTTGAGTAGTGCGGCTATGCAGCCGATCGAATAAGCGAAAGTCATACGAATGTTTACTGTAATCTCACTTTTATGGTTGTGTTGTTTTGTATTGTTTACGAAAACCAAAACTGTCATTTATATATTTCGTGGGTTTTATTTAATCGTCCTGCGTGTTAGGTAGTCGTGCTACAAAAAAATGGCACCCTCTATATTAATGTACTCCTAAATTTATTTTTGCTATGGAGTAGACTTCCACAATGCTTTTTATTTTCTGTATACATATCACTATTTTGTGTTTACTTAAGAAATAGTTACATTACAGTACTAATAGGCTACTTGTTCAATTAATTTTTTTAGGTATTTTGATAAAAAATTCTGATATGAAATATGTACAATGTACATTATTTTTTTAATATACATATTTTCCTTAAAAGCATACGATTCATTTTTGTAATCCTGATAAAAAAATGGCTTTATTTCCATTGAAAAAATAAATTCTTGTAAGTTTAACTATGCTAAATTGTTATCTATCAACCTCACAAGTGGAACAAAAACAGACTAAATAGTTCAGTAATTTGTGAAACTAACCCTGGGTGAGTTGGCTCAGGCAAACTCATAGATAAAATATATACAGGGTGGTCCTTAAGTAATTATACATAGAAGTATTTGTGACTTTAAAATATTACGATTTGAGCCAACTTTCGCCTAAATTCCTAAATAGATTTTCAAATGATTGGTGATTAGGTTGCAGCCTGTTTGGATATCTTCTGAAATATTCCCATTTCGCAACACGTCCGTTGAAATATTGCTGGCAGTAAATAGTAACCATATCTCTCATTTCTGTATTAGAAAAATTATTGTCTCGGCATTTGCCGCTATTCCTTAATTATCTGAAATATTCAATTAAAACCTTTTCAAACGTCANATGATATAAGTAATGTCTAAAAAACGCAGCGGTATTTCTTACTAGTTTCAACAAAAGAACATCTAGAACTTCTTTAATAGTTTCTTCTATTACTACGAGATTTTCGTCGTTCACGACAATAAGGCAAAGCCTACAGGACGTTTCCTCTTTAAACATGCTTTACAGATTTTCAACATTAATGCTAAAATATTTTATAAGAAAAAAATACTTTCCACACAACACGAACCTACAAAATAGGTTGCAACCATAGAATAGAAAACTTATTTACATTAGTCAGTTATGTTGTTGTTCTATGGTTTGTACCACGCATCGGTAATTTGGAAGTTTGAGACCGTGTCTGTCCCTCTTTGACCTGCCTTATCTCTTTAGGCCTGAGCAGCCTCGTGAAGGTGGGCCCCGTCCATCGTCTACCCCGACCACAAGCATGGCCGGTGTAGGTTGTACATAAAGCGTAATGTAAAAGAATACCGATATTTTAGTATTGAAACCGTAGGAAACAACCGCTGACAACCGGGATTTATGATTTTGACATGAAGTGGGCTCCAAAATGGCGGACGAGTCTCATCCTTATCTAGTGCTATAAGTGCATCATAGAAAATATAGTACCTATTAACGTATATTTTTCTATGAAGTGCACCAGAGATATTGCACCCGCACTCGCGCAATTCATACATACGCGCAATATGTATTCGCCAGCGAATAAATTCTAATATCTACCGCGCCGCGCCATTATTCCATGGCTAGAAATTGGCCTCAATGATTTGGGATCGAGGGGGATTATTCCTCTTTATCCTGCCTCATCTCGTGTAAGCCTGGACAGCCTTCGTAGGTGGGCCCCATCCGTCGTCTACCCCGACCGCAAATGCGGCCGGTGTAGGCGCTTTGTGGAACCTCCTTTTGTCCTGGCTGGGCCCCGCCGGCTAGGGCCCTTCTGGCGCTCTTCTTGCTTCGCCGGCTCGTCTGTGTAAACCCCGGGGGGTGGTGTCATGTTTATGTGTGGTATGGTTGAGTAGTGCGGCTATGCAGCCGATCGAATAAGCGAAAGTCATACGAATGTTTACTGTAATCTCACTTTTATGGTTGTGTTGTTTTGTATTGTTTACGAAAACCAAAACTGTCATTTATATATTTCGTGGGTTTTATTTAATCGTCCTGCGTGTTAGGTAGTCGTGCTACAAAAAAATGGCACCCTCTATATTAATGTACTCCTAAATTTATTTTTGCTATGGAGTAGACTTCCACAATGCTTTTTATTTTCTGTATACATATCACTATTTTGTGTTTACTTAAGAAATAGTTACATTACAGTACTAATAGGCTACTTGTTCAATTAATTTTTTTAGGTATTTTGATAAAAAATTCTGATATGAAATATGTACAATGTACATTATTTTTTTAATATACATATTTTCCTTAAAAGCATACGATTCATTTTTGTAATCCTGATAAAAAAATGGCTTTATTTCCATTGAAAAAATAAATTCTTGTAAGTTTAACTATGCTAAATTGTTATCTATCAACCTCACAAGTGGAACAAAAACAGACTAAATAGTTCAGTAATTTGTGAAACTAACCCTGGGTGAGTTGGCTCAGGCAAACTCATAGATAAAATATATACAGGGTGGTCCTTAAGTAATTATACATAGAAGTATTTGTGACTTTAAAATATTACGATTTGAGCCAACTTTCGCCTAAATTCCTAAATAGATTTTCAAATGATTGGTGATTAGGTTGCAGCCTGTTTGGATATCTTCTGAAATATTCCCATTTCGCAACACGTCCGTTGAAATATTGCTGGCAGTAAATAGTAACCATATCTCTCATTTCTGTATTAGAAAAATTATTGTCTCGGCATTTGCCGCTATTCCTTAATTATCTGAAATATTCAATTAAAACCTTTTCAAACTTCATAGATTATGAAAACAAGAATGTTTAGCTGTTAAAATCATTCGTGACTTCCGTCTACTACGTTAATATTTCTCGTAATGAATTAAAGAATTATGCAGCCGATTTTTAAAATTCGATTATCTCGAAAACCGTTAAGTTTAGAGGTTGTTAACAAGTATACATTTTTGTTCCTACAATGTCGTGACTTTAATATTTTTTTCCCAAAAGAGCGCTACCTGTATGGGCAAAAAGTTTAGCGTACATTTATGCCACATGTGGCTTATGTGGCGCCCTCTAATAGATACATTACATTAGATACCAAATACCCTTCCACAAATAAGATCCACTTCTTATTTGTGGAAGGGCGAAATGGGCGTTGACTATTAGACGCTTTCATTATAGCCATCCTTGTCTATCACATGGATTTCTATGGCTTACTTTATCGCTCTCACGTAACTTCTGATAGACCATCGGTACTTTCCTACACTGTATAGACCACTTTTAAAGTTTACGTAGTTGCCTTTATACCGTCCAAATTCCAATTTTATTCAGACATTTTAATTTCTGACTAACGTAAGTTAATGTAGTAATGTATTGATTGATTTATTTCAACATAAAAAAATCTCACTCTTTTAAATAATAACTCGCTCGTTTTTGATAGGACCGCTCGCTCGAAAAAATATAGGTCTGTGGCAACACTGAAAACTACACTGTTTACCAATAAATTCGTGAATTAATACATGAAGAACTTCGTCAATTTATTCATGATTCAAGAATAAATTGTCAATGTAAAACAGCTATTAGTATGTAAGATCATTTCAAGTTTGCTAGAATATTTCATATCAATGAGTCAATTACAAAGACTGATAAACACAAAGCAGTATTTAAAAGAAGTTTCTCAGTGATTCGATAATTAACTTTGTTTAAAGTATAGAGCAGGCATTTGTGAGGCTACTAATCGTTATATTAACCATAAACAAAATGGTCAGTCAACAATTTTGTGGGACAACGCCCGTTAGTCAGAGAAAAAGAAATAAAAATTTGGGTGCTGGAGATAGCGCTCTCTCTTCTCCTTTATTATTATTTAAGGAACTATTTACAAGTTTTATTTTAAAATGTAATTTATAGTAATATTAATAATATGCATCTTAATTACATTGATAAGACCATTTATTTATTTATTATAATTTAATAGAATTGTAGGGGCTATCATTAAGAAGAAATATGAAAAATGTACNTTTTAAAATTCGATTATCTCGAAAACCGTTAAGTTTAGAGGTTGTTAACAAGTATACATTTTTGTTCCTACAATGTCGTGACTTTAATATTTTTTTCCCAAAAGAGCGCTACCTGGATGGGCAAAAAGTTTAGCGTACATTTATGCCACATGTGGCTTATGTGGCGCCCTCTAATAGATACATTACATTAGATACCAAATTATGATTTCTCATAGCGAAAAACCCCCAGTTAAAAAATTTTTTGTATTAATGTCCAAAAACGTTCAAGTTATTGCGAAAAATAAATTTTGAAATTTCACCTTTAACACCCTGTATCTTTCTTATTATTAATATTTTATTAAGGCAAGTTGGCTCAAATCGTAATATTTTAAAGTCACAAATCTACCATACTTCTACAGGGTAGGAAAGTACCGATGGCCTATCAGAAGTTACGTGAGAGCGATAAAGTAAGCCATAGAAATCTATGCGATAGAGAAGGATGGCTATAATGAAGGCCTCTCATAGTCACCGCCCATTTCGCCCTTCCACAAATAAGATCCACTTCTTATTTGTGGAAGGGAAAAATGGGCGTTGACTATTAGACGCCTTCATTATAGCCATCCTTGTCTATCGCATGGATTTCTATGGCTTACTTTATCGCTCTCACGTAACTTCTGATAGGCCATCGGTACTTTCCTACCCTGTATGTACAATTACTTAAGGACCACCCTGTACATCCCCAGAATAATCCAAGTATATTCGATTTAGAACATTTGATTATTCCTAGAATCAGTTTTAAATATATTTATACTTTTGAGAATATTCATAGAATCATCATATTGGAATATAACAAGAGTTAAATTTTTAATTTCTTCAGTCTTTATTCAAATTTAAAATTAATAAAAACCTACTAACAAAAACTACGGAATTGTACCTATAATCTAGTGAAGTTTGGCTATTCTATTTTTGTAGTATATATACAGTGTAGGAAAGTACCCATGATCTATCAGAAGTTATGTGAGAGCGATAAAGTAAGCCATAGAAATCCATGTTATAGACAAGGATGGCTATAATGAAGGCGTCTAATAGTCAACGCCCATTTCGCCCTTCCACAAATAAGAAGTGGATCTTATTTGTGGAAGGGCGAAA
>NW_019416728.1:59590-102473 GCF_000390285.2 Anoplophora glabripennis
CTTGTAATTCTTTGCATTTTCACTGAAGTATGCCAACAAAACATTCTCGCTGTATACTTGAACATTTTTCTCGGCGCACCACTTTTTGAACCGATTGTAGGCTATATCGTATAAAGATCTTGACTTCGTAGGCAGCAAATTGCTTATTGCAATATTTGCAGCCTCCACAATCTCTTCCGACTCACAATTATTCATTGTGCACTAAACAAACTTTAAACTAAACCAAACTAGCACCTTAATTTGACAATTCTTTTTGTTTGTTTATTTTGTAGTTATGACAATAACTCAACGACTACTAAATAAATGCTCAAATCCGAATACAATAATTCTGGTGCTACTTACTTCATAATGACAAAATATGTGTTTTTAAGTTAATGAGACCGTGGAAGAAATAGTATATACCATTCGGGAGAGATGCTATTTTGTCCTTGGTGCATTGTAGCCCTCGGGCTTCAAATTGCACCTCTGCCAAAATAACGCATTTCTCTCCCTTATAGTATAATGTACTATTTTAAATAAAAGACCTTTTCAATTTTTGACAATTTTGAAGACCTGTAACTCAAAAATCAAAAAGTTTCTATTTAACTTTTTTTTTCTTTAATGAATTTCATTTTCATGATTTCAAAGATATATTTAATATTTCAACTAATAATTTAATTCTCATATACTCTATATACTGAATATCTAATACGTTTTTTTTTGTATATGGTTAATATAACGATTAACACCCTCACAAAAGTTTTGAAATACAATAAACAAATTGGGCATTATTTTCTTGTGCATACATTCATGGGAGCTGACTGAGCAGTTCTGTTCCCACATTAAACTGACTGACCGACATAACTTTTCTTTATATGCAATATAGAATTTGTATAACGATTTTCAGCCTTAGTAAATTCATTTTATTACCTCGGCAAGTACGACAACTTCGATAGTACACCTGACACACCAGTTCTCAGTTTCGCTCGACTGATCACGGTATGTTTGTGTATACGGCTACTGTAATCTACTATCAAAAAACTAGGCTTCATAAATTCAAACAATTTTTTTGCCTCTGGCTCTTGGACTAATACACTCCATATTCGGCCCAATAGATGATCGTCTAACTGCAACGTGGTTACCACAGGTGACCGCACAATGCTGCCAACTCTTCGATATGAAAATGGCACACAATTCAAATCTTGCGTTACATTTGGGACACCTTTTAGAAACACGACCCGATGTAATGTACGCCAACTTTAATTCAAATACCTCTACTATTTCGAAAACGGTTGAAATTTCGAAACATGTTACAACAGGCAAAGTACAGCTGCATAAAAATTAAAATTGGGAAGCCCTGTATAGTTGATCTCCAAACCCACAAATGTGATAATGAAGTAAAGAGCTTTCTGTTATAAAAATCATGTATATTTATTTTACATTAGACCCTTCAATTAATTACATGTTCTATACATTTGACAATATCTCTGTTTAAAATTAATGTACACGAACATGGCGAAATTATGAACTCTTTGTCAGTCAGCAGACTGTCACATTGGAAAAAACAGGAAGAGTATCAGTGTCATATGCACACTTGTTGCTCTCACATGTCTCATTTTGCCAATATTTTGTACAACGAATGAAGGGTAATAAACTGCAAACCATGCTGCTCGGTTGTTAGCAAAGCATACCGGTACATTTGCATTTATAAAGACACATTATGCTTCAACAGATGACGACCGATATCGCTCCTATATTTAGTTTCATAATCGCAGTCTTTACACCTGTACATTTGAACCTGAGAGGGATCTTTATGTTTCAGTTGGTGCTCTTTGATATTCTTCTTGTATTTAGTTTCGTAATCGCAGTTTTTACACCTGTACATTTGAACCAGTGAAGGATCTTTGTGTTTCAGTTGGTGCTGTTTGATATAACTCTTGTATTTTGTTTCGTAACCACAGTCGTTACACATGTACACTTGAATCTGCGAAGGCTCTTTATGTTTCAGTTGATGCCTTTTGATATTACTCTTTAATTTAGTTTCGTAATTGCAGTTGTTACACCTGTACATTTGAACCTGTGAAGGGTCTTTATGCTTCAGTTGGTGACTTTTGATAGCACGCTTGTGTTTAGATTCGTAATTGCAATCATTACACCTGTACATTTGAACCTGTGAAGGATCTTTATGTTTCAGTTGGTGTTGTTTCATATGGTGTTTGTAGATAGTTTTGTAATTGCAGTCATGGCACCTGTACATTTGAATCTGCAAAGGATCTTTATGCTTCAACACGTGCTGTTTGATATTTCTCTTGTGTTTAGTTTCATAATTGCAGTCGTTACACCTGTACATTTCAACCTGCGAAGGATCTTTATGTTTCAGTTTGTGATATTTGATATTACCTTTGTATTTAGTTTCGAAGTTGCAGTCTTTACACTTGTACATTTGAATCTGCGAAGGATCTTTATGTTTCAGTTTGTGATCTTTGATATTACCTTTGTATTTAGTTTCGAAATCGAAGTCTTTCACTTGTACATTCGAAGGATCTTTATTCCTCTGAAGTAATTTCTCATTTTCAGTTTCGTACTCACAGGACCCAGATTTGTACGCTTCCAAATCGTTCTCGGGTCTCGCAGAGTGTTGCAAAAAATGGATCTCACTTTCAGTTTCGTAAATACGTTTATCACATTTGTACAATACTTTGCGCTGCTGCTTGGTTTTCACTTCTGATGCATTCTCATGTTTACGTCCATCCTCTTCTTCATCTTTACAGTTACTCTCCTCGAATGGTACAATATTGGGGCTCTGAAGTGGCGTGTCGCTGAAAAAATTGCAAACAGAGGATATTTTTGAAAATCAGGTTTTAATTTTAAGAGGTTACAGGTAACACGTACAGAAATATTGCGTTTCACAAGAATTACTCTAATAAAGGCGCATATTTACATTTGAAGTTAATGAGATGTGATTAATAATTATACATTTGTACCACTGTACCGAAACAACTCGGTGCTTGCTATCATTCCAATTGCCTTCATTCATAGACTTGACTGAAATACAAGTAAATAAACAAAATAGACATCCAAAAAGTGAATAA
Organism: Anoplophora glabripennis; assembly: GCF_000390285.2. NCBI lineage: Eukaryota > Metazoa > Arthropoda > Insecta > Coleoptera > Cerambycidae > Anoplophora > Anoplophora glabripennis. The sequence continues at coordinate 62,662 of NW_019416728.1, forward strand.
CACTTGTTTTGGAATTAAACATTAACATATAATTACTAACAATTTTTTTTCTTTTCTTTTTTCTCCTGGCAAGTTGATGAAACCACAGGAACATCTGTAAGTCTCAATTATCGGTAATTTTTAGATACGTAGTGCATGTAGAAGTTGTTGAAAGATTTGTTGGATTTTTTAACATAACAAGTGGGGGAGATGAAGATAGTTTCTTTAAATTATTAATCAATGAATTTGGAAAATTTAACTTAAAAAATAAATTAATTGCTCAAATGGTGCTGCGGTTATGTCAGTTCATGCTAATGGACTTCAAAGAAAAATAAAAGACGTAGCTCCTCGAGCTTATTTTAATCATTGTTACGCACATAAATTAAATTTAGTTTTAAGTAAAGCTTGCAACACCATTAAAGTAAGAATTTTTTTTCAAATCTTTCCAGATTTTCCTAATTTTTTTCCAAATCTACTAAAACATCTGACGTATTAAATAAAATAATGCAACACAGGATTCCAAGTAATGCTCCCACTCCTTGGAATTTTTCTTCTAGGGCTGTTTTTACGGTTAAAACTTATAGAAAGAAACTTATTGATGTTTTTGATTTCATATCGGATAGTGAGGATTTTTTTAAAGAATCAACAAACTTTAGGATCCGTTTATGGATTAAAACAATTGTTGTTGGACAAAAACTTCATTTTTTTCTTAAAAACCTTTACAATGATTTTTAACAGACGGATGTATTCCAAATTTTGCAGAATAAATTAACTGACGTAACATTTTCTAAAAAGAGAATTAATTCACTTTTATCAAAATTAAAAGAATTCCGTAATGAGATACATTTCAACACGTTGTCAATTTTCTTAGAAGACACTGACGAAACTTTTAACGATGACCCACCCTCAAAGAAAATTAAGACATAATTTTGAATGAACTGATATTCATTATAAACAATCTTTTTGTGAAATTTTAGATACTGTTATAGTCCAAATTGAAATTAGACTTCAGACTTAAATATGTGCTGCGATTTAGTAAATCGGATAATTTTACATTGTTCTCCAAATTATTTCCGAATGACAATGAACAGTTTTATAAAACAATATCCGATATTTGATAGCATGTTATTGCGAAATGAACATTGTATATTGTACTCCGACCAACAACTTTTAGGCAGTTCAACAACGTCTAAAGAAATGCTAAGTTTTATTTGGTATAAAAAATTAATAAATTGTCTACCTCAGACATAACCTTTTATCCGTTCAGCCATTTTGAATTTTCATTTTTTGACATCATATTCTTGTTTAGCGACGTCAAAAACCCCTATAATACAAAACTAAGCGAGATTGATTTAAAATCAATAATTGTTAAATAAATTGTTTAAAATAGTCGGCCATATTCTGACTTCATATTCTTGTTCAGCGACATCAAAAACCTCTATTTTGTCAATTTGAAAGAATTCGATTTAAAATTCATTGAATTATTTTAAATGTTCTTAAAAAAGCTATTTATTATTGTTTAAACAATTAAAAAACAATTAGCATACAGAAATAAGTTTAACTTTTTTCTAATACTTATCTCCAAGTAATTTCAAAAGGTTTTAGGAAAATCCATGCTTCCCATAATTATTTCGAAATAATGCGTAATTTTAAGCCATCTTGATTCCACTATCTCTACTATTTCGAAAATGGTTGAGATTTCAAAATAAGTTTATAAAACCAAGAACAAATACATACAAATTAAAATTGGGACGCCCTGTATAGTTGATCACTCAACCCACAAATGTGACAATGAATTCAACAGCTCTCTTATAAAAATCATGTATATTTATTTTAAATTAGACCCTTCAATTAATTACATGTTCTACACAGCTGACAATATCGCCGTTTAAAATTAATGCACAAGTTTAACATATCACTTGTCGAAATTGTGAACCATATGCCAGTCAGCAGACTGTCACATTGTAAAAAAACAGGAAAAATATCGGTGTCATCATGTCCACACTGATAGCACTTCAATGTCTCCATTCTGCCAAATTTTGCACACGAATGAAAGGTGACAATAATTCACAACCACAAACCATTTTTTATGCATCACTTGTCACATTTGCATTTATGAAGATTCTTTATCCTTCAACATGTGTTGTACATTTGAACCTAGGAGGGCTCTTTATGTTTCAATTGGTGCTTTTTGACAGCATGCCTGTATTTACTTTGGTAATCGCACTCGTTACACTTGTATATTTGAACCAGTGAAGGAACTTTATGTTTCAGTTGGTGCTTTTTGATATTACTCTTGTATTTAGTTTCATAATCGCAGTCCTTACACCTGTACATTTGAACCTGCGAGGGCTCTTTATGTTTCAGTTGGTGCTCTTTGACAGCATACCTGAATTTAGTTTCATAATCGCAATCGTTACACTTGTACATTTTAATCAGTGAAGGAATTTTATGTTTCAGTTGGTGCTTGTTGATATTACTCTTGTACTTAGTTTCGAAATTGCACTCCTTACACCTGTACATTTCGACCTGTGACTGCTCTTTATGTTTCAGTTGGTGCTTTTTGATAGCATACCTGTATTTAGTTTCGTAATCGCAGTTGTCACACCTGTACATTTCAACCAGTGAAGGAACTTTATGCTTCAGTTGGTGCTTTTTGATATTATTCTTGTATTTCGTTTCGAAGTCGCAGTCCTTACACCTGTACATTTGAACCTGCGAAGGATCTTTATGTTGCAGTTGATGCTCTTTGAAGTTACCCTTTAATTTAGTTTCGTAATCGCAGTCGTTACACCTGTACATTTGAACCAGGGAAGGATCTTTATGTTTCAGTTGGTGCCTTTTGATAATGTACTTGTATTTAGTTTCGTATGCGCAGTCGCTACACCTGTACATTTGAACCTGTGAAGGCTCTTTATGTTTCAGCTGGTGCTTTCTGATATTATCCTTTAATTGAGTTTCATAACTGCAGTCGTTACACCTGTACATTTGATCAGTATGTTTCAGTAGGTGCCTTTTGATAGCATACTTGTATTTAGTTTCATAATCACAGTCCTTACACCTGTACATTTCAACCAGTGAAGGATCTTTATGTTTCAGTAGATGCCTTTTGACGGCATTCTTGTATTTACTTTCGTAATCACAGTCGCTACACCTGTATATTTGAACCTGCGAAGACTCTTTATGTTTGAGTTGGTGCATTTTGATATTACCCTTTAATTCACTTTCGTAATTGCAGTGGTTACACCTGTACATTTGAATCTGCGAAGGATCCTTATGTTTCAATTCGTGACATTTGATAGCATACTTGTATTTACTTTCGTAATCACAGTCGTTACACTTGTACATTTGAACCTGTGATGGATCTTTATGTTTCAGTTGATGTCTCTGAAGTAATTTCTTATTTTCAGTTTTGTACTCGCACGACTTACATTTATACGCTTCCAAATCATTCTCGTGTCTCGCACAGTGTATCTCACTTTCAGTTTCGTTGGTTTTGACTTCTGATCCATTCTCATATCCGTCCTCTTCTTCATCTTTACAGTCACTTTCCTCGAATGGTACAATATAGGAGCTCTGAAGTGGCGTGTCGCTGAAAAAATTGCAAATACAGGGTATTTTTGAAAATCGGGTTTTACTTTTAAGGGGTTACAGGTAACATAAGCCGAAAGAGTTTCAAAAAAATTACTCCAATAAAAGGGCATATTTACAATGGAAGTTAATGAGATATGATTATTAATTCCTATGACTGTCACTATTACATTTGATTGAATTATGTGTTTTTAAAAAGGATAATAACTTTCAAAAATTTTCACAAACAAACATTCAATAGGCATGATGACAGAATTTGAAAAACTGTTCTATGATGTTCGGAAGTATTTACTATTTCCAAAAATTTTTTCTTCTGTAGAAAATAAAAGGTTTAGTAGTAAAATATTGACATTTAAATTTTAAGTCTAAATTCTTGCAAAAATGGTCGCCGGTGTCATGGCGTCTACGTGACGCCACATCTATGTTTGTCAACAGTAAACATAAGGTGCTAATATTTTGTGTTGCAAGATTCATTAGTTAAATAAACACATAGTTGTCATCAAATGTAACATTAATTATTTCTACTTTTTTGTTTGTACTGTAGTTGCGATCAGCTACATCGAAATAGCCCTTTTGAAGCCCTGTTAAATACATTTGTAGCTGCCATCTGCACATAAAACTTCTGGGTCGGTTTTCCTTTTTCTACATAATTTTTAACTTTTACTTTACTTACAGTTTTCCTCACTTCATCCTCCAACATTCTATCGCGTTTCACGGCTGATGCGTCTGAGATTTTTCCTCCCATTATTAACGCGATCAGAGTTACATCACTGGTTTTGCACCGACTAAATTCAAACGCTCGTGAGGCCGTCACTCTGCCAAATCCTAACTCATACCAAAAACAGCTTTGATGTTGGTCTCGTCTCTTCTTCAACTTTCATGTCATCTTCATCAGTCAATACCAGTTTTTTCAAAAATGTGTCGCAGGACTGTTCTTTGTATTTCAGCACCAATTTATGCATGGATAAACTTTTGATCACAAACATAGTCTTTTCATATTTTATTAACTCGCAGTTGTTGAGCTTTATTTTCTTTCCTTCTTTTAGAAACTTTTCAAGCACCTAACGTTTATGGTTTTGGTAATAAAAAACTAAGCAACTGATAGGTGGCAAACACAAAATATTTAAACGAAGATAAATACTGCGGATATTGTCGAAGTACAAATGACACAAAATGACATTTACATAGATGTGACGTAATTCCCTCTGATCGGTGTTCAACCTATCATGGCGGTTTGCTGTATTGTGTAGTTTTATTTCATCAAAAATATTATCAATCTCGCTCACAATATAAAAATAAATACGTTTTTTAGAATCCATTAATCATATTTCATTAGACACATACATAATTTTAGTGATTCTTGGTTACTGTCATCATGCCTATTCTAAGTTTATAAACTATGTAAGGCATTGTTTCGTTTTTATTTTATTTTATTTATTTTAGGGGTGGTGTGGCAATTTATGTTAAGGATTCAAATTTGGACACTCAGGCAACGGAGCAGATACGGGTATCCTTAAAAATTAACAACAAATCTACTGCTCTGGGCTTAACGAAGCATCCTAGGTAAAAACTTTATAGGAAAGACTCCCCCTAACATTCTCCAAAGAATACGAGGTTTCACATTTGGTCACCACTTATGAATCACCCTGTATATTGTGTGCTGGTAATTTTAATATTGATGTATTTGAAGTCACTTCTTCTGCTACAAAATTATTAAATAATATATTAAATTCAGTTGACCTCAAACAAATAATTAGCGAACCATACTAATTTGAGCGAAACAAAATTAATTGATTTAATTACGTGTTCTTCACATTTAAACATCAAAAATACTGATGTACTTTTGGTAATACAAAGCCAAGAATCATGTTTACATCACAGATTTTGATCAAATTTTGACTTAATAAAAATAATTTAACAACATACATAAAACAACTCTGTTTCGAGCTTCATTTACTTAATAATGTTTCAAAGATATATAATAAAATTTCGGCAGATATTAAGATATTACCCATAGCTTCTTATAAGAACAAAATTAATTATATGTTACTTCACAATCTGTCGTCGTAGTCGTAGTGAATAGTGTTGTAATTATGTAATACAATGTTAGTGATATATGATGAACTTTATATTGAGTGAATGCGAACTCTGCCTTTTGCAGCATATTTGCATATGTTAAGCTGCCCCCTCTAGAAATTTGAAAAAAGTACAAACATATTTTTAAGCTGAGAATATTGAATTGGAAATTTCAAAAAATATATTTAATTTAAGTAAACTTTAATTTTGAAAATTGATACACTACTTTATTTTTTTTTAAACAATTGTAATAAATTAGTATAAATATTTGTTGACAAAAGAATTTAAAAATATAAAATTTTATGATAAAAAGTAATACATTTCCATATTTAAAAAATTTAGCTCGGGAATTTTATATTAAAAAATTAACATTTTTATCTACCGGAATCAGAATAAAATATAAAATATTAAAAAGGTTTAATTCACTGTACCTATTTCTGCCTATAATTTATATTCCTCCCACCCTCTCTCTTATCATGGCCCCTTACATCTTTTTCCAATAATTCGTTAACCTAACTCTTGATGATTGTTTAGAATTTGTATGATATCGTTTATAACTGACGTAAAATAATAATTTGTTAGTTTATCATCAGATGGTACATATTTAATCATATAAGTGACGAAGTATCAGAACCACGGGCTGCTATTTTTAAAATTAATATTAAAATAGTCTTCTCTTACCTCTTTTCCTCATCTTCCGATTTTATGTCCACAAATTCAGCTTTGATCGACATTTCCATCTCGTTAATATCGAATCCCCTGTCCGGATTTTCAGTCTTAATGAATACATCAAGCGGAGACGTATCTATTTGACTTCCTGTGGCTGAACTATCGAAAATACTTTTAATTTTTTCCTCTACCTCTGAGCAATCTTTAAGGAAACTGTTGTGGGTACACAGAGAATCAAAGCAAGGCTTACAAACAACGGGATCTTTGATGATATTTATATTCTACAAAGCAGTTTCGTTAAATTACAAAATATGCAAGTATTTAATATTGTTCATACCATTTCAGGAGCCAATTTCTCAATGGCTTCAAGTTCAACTTCACGTATGCATCTAAACTCACTTTCTACTGGATGCATACACAATCGACATATTTTCTGACTGCAAACTAAATCACTTTTCTTTTCCTGCATGTACACTTCTCTTAAGTCAAGCTGTAACATTTTTTCTCTATCCAAATAAGGAATAATTTTGTTATCGGTATTCAGACAGGTTGACTTAAACTCTAACGCCGCATTTAACTTTCTTCTGCAAACGTTACATATAACCTCTTTGCTCTCGTTATCAAATTTCTGAAAAATATGCAACTTTAAACCGGAGGAAAATAAGTGTAGCGGAAAATAACAATTAAATACTAAAAGTTGCTTTACACTTGAGACTATTAAGATATAATCTAATTATATTTCACTGACTTACCAATTTTAAAAGAACATTCAGAATGTTTCTGACAATATTGTTTACCACTTCAAAACTTTCATCGGTTATATTTTTAAAGCAAAGCCTACACGAAGTTTCCTTAACATCCATTGCTCTGCAACAATCTTTTATTACGTATAAATAGAACACAGATACAAAAAACAAAAATATATAGCCTTTACTTTTAACCTATGCATTCTAACCTTCTTGGATTTTTACTACGGCAGCAAATCAGCAATGACATCATCGTGGCATGTTATTTCTTATGAGGGCCTTTCGATTTGGCAAAAAGAGTAACTATCAGCAATAACAACTTAGAGTTACTCTGAACTGATATTAGGATAGACACAATTTGTACCCTCATTCATAGAAAGAAAAAGGAAATTTCTAGTTAGTTAGAGAACTTCTCACAGAGGACGGCCCCATCCAAAATTATGTGATGAAGCCATCGCATTCTAATCAGCTGTTGTCACTTTATATATATTCTGTGGTTACCTCTTATGTTATTCGTTGTTTTTCATCAAGGATATTTATAATACATTATTATAGGCTTTTTTCGCGAGTGAAGTCGTATGTTGTAGTATGTGTAGTATGAGTGAAAGAAGATTTTAAACTACCATATGACAATTAAGATCAAACGAGATAGAAATAGTAACTACAAGTCAGATATTCACCTATCTCCAGTCGCGAAAAAAAGCCTTATGTATGTATTATAAATATCCTTGGTTTTTCATGTTTGATTTTGACTGGTTTAACAGACAGTGAAGACTGGTGAAGTAATAATAATAATATCTCTACTCCTCATCCTAACCACGAGAATTAGCCCGGAAGTCGGAGGCTTGTGCGGGAGAGGCGGCATATTATTATTAAGCAGGCCGCATTTGCGCCCAGGAACGACTTATGTTGGTAGGCCCTAACCACCATTCACTGCAGGAATGATGGAAACCTGGAAAACCTCATTAATTAGGGGCGTGGTCAAATGCCAACCGGTGTCAATCTCTCACATTGACCCAAGCCAACAGTCTTCCACCCTACCATACCTGCACAGGGGGTGCCAATCCTCCGTAGAAGCATAACTAATCGATAGTCTACCGGCCGCGGGAATCGAACCCGGGCAGAATTAGCACACATCGATTTAAGCATCAGCTTGTTGTGTCCATAATTTTCTGCTTTTATCAAATTTTCTCCCTTTTTATTCAAATTTTATGTGCACACCCAGTTTAGTCAATGTAAAATGTAGGAAATATAATTATGTAGAATTGTAATTTAAAATTTCTAATGTTACCCTTTGTGTTCATTAATAATTATAAGCTTTTCTTTTCACTATTAACTACCATAAATACTGAAAGGAATAAAGAACACTATTTTAAATTCATTAAACGTAACTATATTTTATGCATTATAAACAGTTAATTATCTTAAATTAAATACGAGAGATTAAATTGATTGAACATCTAGGCGTTTTGTAGGACATTTGATACTTGTATACAAGATATCCATAAATATGTATCTTCAAAAAGGAAGGTAGTCCCTATGCTTCACTTAACTTTTCCTGCACCACCAACTGATACTGTAGATTAGAAGTTGACATACCAACATTCTCCGTTACCCGTGGTAAACAATTTAATACGAAACTATTTGTTATATACAAGGTGTTGACGAAATAAGCACTCAATATTGGAGAGTATGTAAAACATGTCGAAATATGATGAAAACCTTAGTAGAGTTTTTGTCAGTGGCGGACCCTAAGGGAGATATAGTTCGTTGAAAGGGGTAACTCTGGAAACATTTTTTATTTCATAACTTCAAAAGGGCTTAATATTAAATCACAAAATTTTGTGGTTGTATTACTATTTATATGCTTAATCGGCATAATATACAAATCAAAATTTGCTACAGGGGCGTTTGAAAATGCGGGACCAAGGGACAAATTTTACAATTTTTTTGTACGCAATTTTTTCTACTTCCTGAATCGAAATTACAACATTGTTATCGAAAATTTGTTATTTAGAAAAGTGTTTCAAGTTTTTTTATTGAATATGTACTTGAAACGGTGGACTCGTTTTGATATATGTTGCCACAAATTGGCAGTTGAGAAAGTTAATAGTCCAAAAAATTAGGCAGTTGGGTTCAATGAACAATTAAAAGGTTTAGATAATCGGAAAAACCTAGAAGACAATATGTAGGTACTCTTATCTCTATTTTAGATGTGTGTTAGTTATGATGTAATATATAATATTACTAGAACTGTAAATAGTTTACCTAATTGTACCGGGTCTATGTCCTTGAATATGTTTAAAAAATACATTTTTGACGTCACCATGGCTGCTGTCCAATAGAGCTCTTATAATGTACTTTCAACAAACTGTAAATTGTAGTAGTAATGTCTTTATAAAAAATAGTTGTGTTTAAACTTATACTATAGTTTTGTCCAAATTACTGCGAATTTAATTAAGGGTTAGTTGAAACTCGCCCTTATCCCAACTATTCTTTCTTCTTTTCATTCTTATGTAATTAATTTTCGATTATGTTTTGTGGATAATAAAGACCTTTATTATTATTATTATGTACTGATTTAGTGGAGTCAAGACAGATTTTGACTTCGCGAAAATTACGGAGAACTTTTTATTTTTCGCTTTGTAAAGTTGTCAAAAACAACATATAAAAAGTTACCAACTGTAGAGTGTACGCTAAATTATTTATTTAACAAATTAGTTGCAAAATTATAGTTTTTGCAAAATATATAAAAAAATATAATTAAAAAAAAATTAACTGCGCCATTCGAAAGAACAGCAAATTTTACATAAAAAATGTTAATAAAGTTTTTTTCTAAAATGCGAATTGAAGGCTGTAGAATTTTTTTCTAACGTACGAAAAGACGGGCGCCGCCCCCCCCCCCAAGTATAGTTCTCGAAGAGCGCGCAGCCCCGAGCGCTCTACATTAAATTTGTTATAACTTTTGATCTAATTGATCAAATCGACCTCACAAAATTTTAAATGAAAGAACAGTCATCCGGCTATGAAAATTTTATGTCTTTAAACTTGAGAAAAAAGTTACGTCATTCCATAATTTTGTACAATAATAATAAAATAGCTTTTAATTTTTAAAATAAATATCTGTAACTTTCACAGATTACTCTTCAAATGATGGTTGAAACAGTGAGCGATATGGAAAAAATCCTAAAATTTTTATTTGAAAAATATCGAGCCCAACATATTCAATAATTTAAAAAAAATCGCAAATTTGACTTTTTAGGCCATACTTTATAGCTCAAAAACTATAGTTGTAAATGTGATATTGAAACTTTATGAGAGCACTTTTTAAAGCTTAAAATCTCCACTTTAAGATGGTGCATTTTATTACTCTTAAAAAATTGAAATAGTTGAATAAACAAAAAATTACAAAAAATAAAAATATTTTATGAAAAATCCGTGAAATTTATTGTTAAATAAAGTTTAATAATGCACAAAAAAATGTTTTTGTTATAACAGCAAAAAATAACGTTTTTTGATGAATTGATAAATTCTAATCATCCCTTTTATTAAAGTGAATGAATGATCCAAGGAAATTTGAATTACCTGCATACAAGAATAATATTTGTTGTAATAAATGTTATTTTTGTTTTTTAGGTTCTAATTTCTTATTGGAATTGGTAGTTTACATAAAATTAAATAATGATTTCAGCCCATGGGTGCATTTGCATCATGCGCCAAACGAAAATTAAGTTGTGAAAACACATTTTTATTCAAATAAATACAAGGAAATAAATTCAAGAAACAGTAAAATAAAACTGATCCCAAAAAATTATTTTTGTTCCATACATATTTTCTTAATTGAATTAAATAATAATCATCATATTGGTGATATGGAGTGTAGACCAGAAGTGAAGACCCTTATGGGTCGCGTATACAAATTCGGATCCTGTTTTATGACACAAATTAAAGTTTTTAAGGAGCCGCCGTTGATGCACTGGAACGGAAAGCCTAGCAATGAAGTTGCGCTTACAAATTAAAATTTCCCGCACGTCTTTTTCATACTCTACTTACTTACACTAGCGCCGCCATTACCTGATCCAAGAAATGGCTCACTTTTGTGACATTCTGACATTGACATTTTTGACAGTCATTCTTGTATACACTCCATATCCGGCCCATTGAACATGTTCAAAATCATGTATTTTACTTTGAATTAGACCCTTCAATTAATTACATGTTCTACACAGTTGACAATATCTTAAAATAATTAATAAATTAAAATACACGTTTAACATACAGGGTGTCCCGAAATTCATGCAACAAAATTTGGTCGTAGATTCTTAAGACAAATTTAGGGGACCAGTATTTTTTCTTTTTGCCAACTGGCCCCCTCTTTCGGAGTTACAGCCCCCTGAACTTTGTCCCTAAGAAGTCTTTTTTATATTTCAAAACCATGTTGTACGAGAATCACTAAATTTGGTACACAGGGGTTTTATGACATGTGGAATCTCACAGTGCTACGCTTTTTGGCGAGAAACCCCCTTAAGACACTTTTTCGTGGGCCCCCTTGTCTTTGGAACCAGAAAAATTTGGTCGCAAATTTGATTTTTTTTTAAATTATTAGTTAGCTAGAAAGCCATTGAATTTAGAAACTTTTTTGTCTCTTGATATTTGTTTCGTAAAACGCAATGTTTTTGAGGAAAATGGCGAATCACGATATGCATTCGATCACATTTTGACATTTTTCTCGAAAACATTGCGTTTTACGAAAAAAGTATAAAGAGACAAAAAGTTTCTAAATTTAATGGCTTTCTAGTGGACTGATAATTTTTAAGAAATTTAAATATGCGACCAAATTTTTTTGGCTCCAAAGACAAGGGGGCCCACGAAAAATTGTCTTAAGGGGGTTCCCCGCCAAAAAACGTAGCACCATCAGATTCCACATGTCATAAAACCCCTGTGTACCAAATTTAGTGATTCTCGTACAACAGGGTTCTGAGATATAAAAAAAAGATTATTCTTAGGGGCGGACTTCAGGGGGCTGTAACTCCGAAAGAGGGGGCCACTTGGCAAAAATAAAAAATACGGGTCTCCTAAATTTGTCTTAAGAATCTGTGACCAAATTTTATTGCATGAATTCCGGGACACCCTGTATAATTTGGCGAAATTATGAACTCTTTGTCAGTCAGCAGATTGTGACATTGTAAAAAACAGGAAAAGTATCGGTGTTTTATCCACAATTGACACTCTTAAAGCCTTCAATTTTTGCCAATATTTTGCACAACGAATGAAGGGTAATAATTCACAACGGCAAACCATTTTTGATGCATTACTTGAGGTTTCCTCAAAGACTCCTTATGCTTGGTTATTTGCATTTATAAAGACTCTTTATGCTTCAACATGTGACATCTGATACCGCTCCTGTATTTAGTTTCATAATCGCATTCGTTACACCTGTACATTTGAACCTGAGAAGGGTCTTTATGTTTCAGTTGATGCTGTTCCATAACATTCTTGTATCTGGTTTCGTAATCACAGTCGTTACACCTGTATATTTGAACCTGAGAGGGATCTTTATGTTTCAATTGGTGTTTTTTGATAGCATATTTGTATTTAGTTTCATACGTACAGTTGTTACATCTGTACATTTAAACCTGCGACGCCTCTTCATGTTGCAACTGGTGCTGTTTGATATTCTTCTTGTATTTAGTTTCGTAATCGCAGTTTTTACACCTGTACATTTGAACCAGTGAAGGATCTTTGTGCTTCAGTTGGTGCTTTTTGATATAACTCTTGTATTTCGTTTCGTAACCACAGTCGTCACACCTGTACATTTGAATCTGCGAAGGCTCTGTATGTATCAGTTGATGCTTTTTGATATTACCCTTTAATTTACTTTCGTAATTGCACTCGTTACACCTGTACATTTGAACCTGTGAGGGCTGTTTATGTTTCAGTTGGTGGTTTTTCACAGCATACCTGTATTTAGTTTCGTAATCGCAGTCGTTACATCTGTACATTTGAACCTGCGAGGGCTCTTTATGTGTCAGTTGGTGCTTTTTGACAGAATACTTGTCTTTAGTTTCGTAATCGCACTCGTCACACCTGTACATTTGAATCTGTGAAGGATCTTTATGATTCAGTTGGTGTCGTTTCATATGGTTGCTGTATTTAGTTTCGTAATTGCAGTCGTTACACCTGTACATTTGAACCTGTGAAGGATCTTTATGCTTCACTTGGTGCTGTTTGATATAACTCTTGTATTTAGTTTCGTAATCGCAGTCGCTACACTTGTACATTTGAACCTGTGAAGGGTCTTTATGTTTCAGTTGGTGTGATTTGATATGACTCTTGTATTTAGCTTCATAATTGCAGTCGTTACACCTGTGCATTTTAACCTGCGACGGATCTTTATGCCTCAACAGGTGCATCTGAAGTAATTTCTTACTTTTAGGTTTATACTCACAGGATTCACATTTATATGCGTCCAAATTGTTCTCGTGTCTCGCAGAGTGTGACAAAAAACGCATCTGACTTTCAGTTTCATAAATACATTTATCACATTTGTACAATACTTTTGACTCCTGCTTTGTGTTCACTTCTGATCCATTCTCATGTTTACATCCATCCTCTTCTTCATCTTTACAGTCACTCTCCTCGAATGGTACAATATCGGTGCTCTGCGATGGCGTGTTGCTGAAAAAATTGCATATTCAGGGTATTTTTGAAAATCATGCTTTAATTTTAAGGGGTTATAGGTGACACATGCCGAAATATTACTCTAATAAAGGGGCATATTTACATTCGAAGTTAATGAAATGTTAATATTATTAATAAGAAATTCAGGTCAAACAGTTGTGACATTTTGGTAATGGAAGTCTGTAGCTGGCAGCGACCAGGTACATTTGCCCCGACATAACAACCGAAAAAACCATCATACTTTAATCCTATTAATTCTGGCATGCTCTTAAATTGTCATTCCTCTCAACTCTTACTTGAGAAATTAGAAATTATGAAAGTCACATACAACGAAATTCTAATATTAAGTAACATCACAATAAGAAAATCTAACAATGTCACCCATCGAAGAGAAAAAACCAAAAAAATCAGTACAATAATGGAACAAATCTATTAAATTATAACCATCTATGGAAGGTAACAGGTTATTCGCCGCTAGTACTCAGTGGAGAAGGGAAGGTTCACCGTTTAAAGATTGTTTTGGGCACCAGGTAAATTTACCTCAACAAATACCGACATATAATGTGGAAACTTGAATTTGAAACCCAACTAAGGTTGATTACAATAATCAAAGATGTCAAATCTGCTCGAGCCCGACTCACTCGACAAATTCCTCACTCCTTATCGCCTCGTTTCTTTTTGTTACGCTTTTATCTTGGCTAAAACTTTTGGGAATTGCCGACAATCCGAAATTTAACGCAACAATTATTGCGTTTCTCTTCGCAATGTTAACAATAGATGAATCAACGGTAGTAGGTACTAATAATATAATTTTAATTTTAATGAAAAATCGATTCAGATCTTTAATAATAAACTAAATTATGAAAAAAGGCATTTAAGGCTATGTATAAAGTCATACAATAAATCCATAAACGAAATGTCAGAAACAGATAATTTAAATACAATCTACAATAGCATTATTAATTTTATCAAATTTGAATCAAATAATGAAACCCAGTAAATCCTTTTTTATATGATTTTTCGCTATCGTCGTTCAAAGCAAAAACAACTTATTCATTTTTGAATTTATGTGGCTCTTTATTATACTATACCGGGTGTTCAAAAAGTTTGGAACCCCCCCCTCTATCTTTTACAATTGACTAAGTTTTTCGTGTTCCGTTTAATTAATTATTCAGTTCGTAGTACGTACGTATACCTTATTGTGCGACTTACTACTTTTCAAAGAGTAGTATGGTACCTACTTATTTAAAATGACTAAATGACTAAAAAAACACTCAACTCATATTTTTAAAAAGGAGTATTTTTTTTTTGATTTTCTGTCTTTGAGGCTTCCCGGATATGTGGCTAAAGTTAATGATTGAATCGCCATGTATAACAAATACCGATAAATGTAGATACAAGGAAAAAGTCTTAATTTTATTGCTAACAAACCCTTGTCCACAGAAATCTTTAAAACTTATAATAAATATTTCTCTTACAATCTTTTTTTGAGAAATGAATATCCTGACACCATCAGTGCTGTTTCCCCACAAAATTACATCATATACCAGATGACTATGGACCAGTAGTACACATTTAACAATACTTTTAAAGGTGGCGACTGTTATTTTAGTAATTCCATAATAAAATTGATTAAGTTTTTTTAGTACATGATGAACATGCTCACACCATCTGAGATTTATTATCACAGTACACAATAGTTTTAGAATCATTTTCGATTTATCCCGGCTATAAACTCATATTAGGATAAAAAAAAACAATAATCTGAAAATGATTCATTTTCCAACTAAAATCGAACAAAACATGTTTATAAACCAAAGTACCATCATTCTTGGTTGTTCTATGCGCTCCTAAAGTTTGAGAGATTAAAATTGTGGAACCCTGTATAGTTGATCTCGCACAAATATAACGGTCTCTACTATAAAAATTATGCATATTTATTTTATAACAGATCTTTCTATTAATTACATGTTCTACACAATTGAAAATATGGCCATTTAGAATTAATGTATATGTTTAACATATCACTTGTTGAAGTTATGAATCGTATGTCAACTGTAACATTGTGAGAAACACAGGAAAAGTAGGAACATAACTAGGTACCAGTAAATTCTACAAATGTTAGTCCAAAATCACTTGTCAGCAAGGTTCTTGTGTTTCAACCAGTGTATTTCAAGGCAGGAGTCACATTTTTTTCATATTCATAAATTTACATTTGGTGTAATATCCACACTTGTTGCTCTAAATGCCTCCATTTTTTACCAATATTTTGCACAGTGAAGGAAAAGTGCAAACCTGCAAACCATTTTTTGTCGATCAACTGAGGTCTCCTCAAAGACTCTCAACGCTCGGTTGTTAGCAAAGCACGCTGTACATTTGACCCGTTGAAAGATCTGTATGTTTCAGTTGGTGTCGTTTGATATTACTCTTGTATTTAGTTTCATAATTGCAGTCTTTACAACTGTACATTTGAAACAGCACGGGGTTTTTATGTTGCAGTTGATGCTGTTTGAAATTACTCCATATTTTAGTTTCGTAATTGCAGTCATTACACCTATATATTTGAACCTGCAAAAGGCTCTTTATGTTTCAGTTCGTGCTTTTTGATATAATTCTTGTATTTAGTTTCGTAATCGCACAAGTTACACTTGTACATTTGAACCTGCGAGGCCTCTTTATGTTGCAGTTGATGATGCACTTTGATATCACTCTTGTATTTAGTTTCGTAGTTGCAGTCGTTACACCTGTACATTTCAACCAGTGAAGGATCTTTATGTTTCAGTTGGTGTCTTTTGATAACATTCTTGTATTTACTTTCGTAATTACAGTCGCTACACTTGTACATTTGAACCTGCGAGGGCACTTTATGTTTCAGTTGGTGATTTTTGATATTACCCTTGAATTCAGTTTCGTAATTGCAGTCGTTACACCTGTACATTTGAACCAGTGAAGGATCTTTATGTTTCAGTTGGTGATTTTTGAAAGCATTCTTGTATTTACTTTCGTAATTACAGTCGCCACACTTGTACATTTGAACCTGCGAAGGATCTTTATGATTCATTTGGTGCCATTTGACAGAGTTCTTGTATTTACTTTCGTAGTTACAGTCGTTACACCTGTACATTTGAACTTGTGAAGGATCTTTATGTTTCAGTTCAAGTCTGTTGATAGCGCTCTTGTATTTATTTTCGTAATTACAGTCGTTACATTTGTACATTTGAACCTGCGACGTCTCTTCATGTTGCACTTGGTGCTCTTTGATACTCTTCTTGTATATAGTTTCGTAATCGCAGTTTTTACACCTGTACATTTCAACCAGTGAGGGATCTTTGTGTTTCAGTTGATGCTGTTTGATATAATACTTATATCTAGTTTCGTAATCGCAGTCGTTACACCTGTACATTTGAACCTGGGACGGATGTTTATGTTTCAGTTGATGCATTTTGATACTATCCTTTAATTTAGTTTCATAATTGCAGTCGTTACACCTGTACATTTGAACCTGCGAGGGCTCTTTATGTTTTAGTTGGTGCTTTCCAATAGAACGCCTGTATTTAGTTTCGTAATCGCAGTCGTTACACTTGTACATTTGAACCTGCGAGGGCTCGGGCTCTTTATGTTTCAGTTGGTGCTGTTTGATATAATACTTATATCTAGTTTTGTAATCGCAGTCGTTACACCTGTACATTTGAACCTGTGACGGATGTTTATGTTTCAGTTGATGCATTTTGATACTATCCTTTAATTTAGTTTCATAATTGCAGTCGTTACACCTGTACATTTGAACCTGCGAGGGCTCTTTATGTTTTAGTTGGTGCTTTCCAATAGAACGCCTGTATTTAGTTTCGTAATCGCAGTCGTTACACTTGTACATTTGAACCTGCGAGGGCTCGGGCTCTTTATGTTTCAGTTGGTGCTGTTTGATATAATACTTATATCTAGTTTTGTAATCGCAGTCGTTACACCTGTACATTTGAACCTGTGACGGATGTTTATGTTTCAATTGGTGCTTTTTGACAACACTCTTGAATTTAGTTTCATAACCGCAATCATTACACCAGTACATTTGAACCTGTGAAGGATCTTTATGCTTCACTTGGTGCTGTTTCATATTACCTTTGTATTTAGTTTCGAAATCGCAGTCTTTACACTTGTACATTTGAACCTGCGACGGATCTTTATGCCTAAACGGGTGCATCCGAAGTAATTTCTTACTTTTAGGTTTATACTCCCAAGATTCGCGTTTATATACCTCCAAATTGTTCTCGTGTCTCACAGAGTGTGCCGAAAAATGGATCTCACTTTCAGTTTCGTAGATACATTTATCACATCTGTACAATACTTTGTGCTCTTGCTTTGTTTTCATTTCTGATCCATTCTCATGTTTACATCCATCCTCTTCTTCATCTTTACAGTCACTCTCCTCGAATGGTACAATATTGGAGCTCTCCGGTGGCGTGTTGCTGAAACAATTGCATATACAGGGTATTTTTGAAAATCAGGTTTTAATTTTAAGGGGTTACAGGTGACACATGCCGAAATATTACTCTAATAAAGGGGCATATTTACATTCGAAATCAATGAAATATAATTATCAATCGTACATTTGTACCACCATACGGAAACAACTCAGTGCTTGCCTGTCATTTCTATCGTCGTCACTCTTAGACTTGACTGAATTATGTGTTATTAAAAACACAACAGTTGTCCTGTTTCTCTTCACAATGTTAACAATAGTTGATCCACGGTAGTACTAATAACATGATGTTAATTTTAATGAAGAATCGATTCAGATCTTTAATAATGAACTAAAATTAAATTTTAATCACATAATAAAACTCGGTATATCCTTTTTTTATTTGATGATTTGTCACGGAATTTTCGTCGTTCAAAGCAAAAATAAACTTTTTGGCTTTGATAATTAATTGCTTGGCAATTAATGATAGTACAGAAAATCTAAGATGAGAAGAGACTTTTCGATTTTAAATTTATGTGGCTCCTTATTATACTATACAGGGTGTTCCCACCTAAGAGGGATATGTAAAACTTACCGTTTTCGAGATAAAAAAATCACAGTTTCATCTCTCTAAATGAGGATAGATAGCATTTAAACCGTAAGAGTTAGAAACCAGCAGTTTTCACTTTTTGTTTTGGCATAAATTACTCTATCTTGTCATCTGTGAGCAAAACGTGTACATTATTCAGACTCGGAAATACCGAGACGTACATTTAATAATCTTACGAGTTGAAAAACTTTTTTTTCGAACGGAATGGCCCATATTAATTGTCATGGGTGGATGCAAAACTTAATGCCCTTTCAACTGATATAAGGTTGTCCATACTTATCTTTAACAAAAAAAAATCATACAAACGTAGGTCGAAATATCCTTCGTTTTCGAGATAAGTAGTGTCTAAATTTTATTTTTTTATATATTTTTTTAAATTATTTCAGTGTTTTAAAGATATTGACTCGAAATTTGATGGTTGCATTTTATTTAGAAAAATTGGCAGCAACCTACTAGATAATGTATTAATAGAAATTAAAATACACAACTTGCGATAAAATATTGTTTTATTTTTTTCGTGAAAACGGTACATTCTACGAAAAAAATTAGACCAATATCATTCAGAATTGATGGCGGATTTCTTAAAAAAATATCAAAATGAGAAAAAGTCAGTGGCGTACCATTTTTGTCTACTAAAAAAGGTTGTGGCATTCTCACAGGAACGCCACTAATGCAAGTAGAAATATTCGGATCAGTCCAAAAAATACACATTTATCCCTCCAAAGCGTTTTACAAATTTCAAGTCAATATCTTTAAAAGTCTTTGAAATAATTAATAAAAATAAATACAAAATTTAAATTTAAACACTGTATCTTGGTAATGAAACATATTTCGACCTACATTTATATGAACTTTNAATATTTTTAAATTGTATTTTACATTATGTAAATGAAATAATAAAAAATTTACACTTAAATAATGAAATTTTAGTACCTATAGAGCGAAATATATTAGTATAATTCTAACTTGCATTATTTTTTTGCTCATCCTCGATAATTATATCTCCAAGGGAAGAAGAGGGCAGCTGTTCACTCGCGAACCATTTGAAAATAAATTTGTCCCCCTTCTCTTCCCAGCCGAAACCAGTCGGATATAATTCTGTTGGGACCTGAAGATGAGCGTGTGCCCAAATATTTACAATGTACGTTGTCCGCAGAAAATGTTGATGCAGTTCAATTTTATGTTATAAGTATTTAAATGTGAATATTTATTTATTAAAACTCGTGAAATCGATTATTGTAAATAAATATTCGAAAAAAGTTGTATATTTTTATATAATTACTAGTAAGACTTGAAAATGAAAAAATGATAGATATCTCCTACCGCAAAAGCTGAAATTTGGTAATACAATAGCTAACTTAATAAGTTAAATGAAACAAATGCTCGGCTTTATATTTAGCAATTCAAAAGTGCTCAGCTGATAAAGTTAAAGATGCAATGCGCCCGCACGCATAGCGATGTGCTGCACCTTCAACTCGTCAGCTGAGCACTTATACACTGCAAAAACTTCAGCGGACAATTTTTTTCGTATCACTGATTACGAAATGTCAGGTTTTTCGGTATCAGTTTACCTGGCGCATATTTTTGACTGGTTTAGGTGAAAAGCTGAGGCATAACCCCCCACTCTAAAGTCAGCCGATTGCGTTTTTTCTTTTGTTTATAACATAGTTAACTTTTCGACAGTCTCCGGTTTTGCGGTATTAGTTTTTTTTATTTTATTACTTACTATCACTTACTAGTGACACCAAATGAAGCGTAGGAAGAATTTTCAGCTTTTGCCAAACGACTAACTCAAATCGGTCGCTGGCTCCCGGGCTATACCGAAGCATTCGGAATACCAACCGCCAAGTGTTTTAAGTGTTTTTATAAACGTTTTCTGTAAGCTGTCGTCGTAACTCGTACGTATATAAAGTTAAAACAGTCTAATGTAGTACATACAGGAACGAAATCCTACATGTTAAGGTTATATGTATATAACCTTAACATGTAGGATTTCTGTACTTATGAATTTATTATGCAAATAAATTTTAGCTGAAACAGTAATCGTTCCGAGTAAAAAAACATTAGAGTAGAAATTTTTAGGGATAGGATAATTCATAAAAACAGCGTATAAATTTAACATACACATGGGAAACATACAACACATACAAACACTTATAATTAAACACTTATTCTAGGACGGGTCTGTTACGGAGTCTAAAAAATATTCATGTAAGCTGTAATAACATTTCGAACAACGCAACAGAACAAAGATTTATCAAGCGCGTATCTTGACCTACCATAATATTCGGTCATTACCATAGCTTTTAATGCGTTTTTAATCGGTAGTGAACGACAATGAATTTTTATCTAGACACATGAATGAATAAGATATATTTTTACATCACACTTGTTGGTCTAAATGCCTCCATTTTTGCCAATATTTTGATTAAGATTTTTTTTAGTACATGATCAACATGCTCCCACCATCTGAGATCAAAGTACAATCCTAAAAATTTGATAAACTTGATGGGGGTTATTTTTTATGTATCACCAATTTAGAATTTTTAGAATTGAAATTTGATACATTCGGTATTTGTTAACTATTAATCCATTTTATCGCAGCAATTCACAAAACACCAAACGAGATCTTTAGTAAATATAGAAGGGGGAAATTTCTACATCACTGAATTTTTCGTAATTTTAATGATTTAAAATTGTATTTGTAACAAAACATTTAAATACTTTTTTTGTCAAACGAATAGTTCTAGAATCATTTTCGATTTATCCCGACTATAAACTCATTTTAGGATAAAAATAATAATCTGAAAATGATTTGTTTTTCAACTAAAATCGAGCAAAACATGTTTTATAAAACAAAGTACCATCATTCTTGGTTGTTCTATGCGCTCCTAAAGTTTGAAAGATAAAAATTGGGGAACCCTGTATAGTCGATCTAGCAGCCCACAAATATGACAGTTTCTACCATAAAAATTATGTATATTTATTTTATAACAGACCTTTCTATTAATTACATGTTCTACACAATTGAAAATATGGCCATTTAAAATTAATGTATAAGTTTAATATATCACTTGTTGAAGTTATGAACAGTATGTCAACGGTAGCATTTCGAGAAACACAGGAAAAGTATGGACATAACTAGGTACCAGTGAATTCTGCAAATATTAGTCCAAAATCACTTGTCAGCCTCCGTTTTGGCAAGGTTCTCGTGTTTCAACCAATGTATTTCAACAATACTATACTAATAATAATATACACACTTGTTGCTCTAAATGCCTCCATTTTTGCCAAAATTTTACACAGTGAACAAAAAGTGATAATTCACACCTGCAAACCATTTCTTGTGGATCAACTGAGGTCTCCTCAAAGACTCTCAATGCTCGGTTGTTAGCAAAGCATTCTGTACATTTGCATTTATGAAGAGCCTTTATGCTTCAACATGTGACGTTCTATAACGCTCCTCTATTTAGTTTCATAATCGCAGCCGTTACACTTGTATGTTTAGACGGGCGAAAGATTTTTATGCATCAGTTGGTGTCGTTTCATAACCATGCTGTATTTACTTCCGTAATTGCAGTCCTAACACCTGTACATTTGACCCAGTGAAAGATCTGTATGTTTCAGTTGGTGTCGTTTGATATTACTCTTGTATTTAGTTTCATAGTTGCAGTCCTTACATCTGTACATTTGAAACTGCACGGGGTTTTTTATGTTGTAGTTGATGCCGTTTGAAATTACCCTTTAATTTAGTTTCGTAATTGCAATCGTTACACCTGTACATTTGAACCTGTGAAGGATCTTTATGTTTCAGTTGGTGCTTTGTGATATTACCCTTGTACTTACTTTCGTAATTGCAGTTCTTACACCTGTACATTTCAACCTGCAAGGGGTTTTTATGTTGCAGTTTATGCTGTTTGAAATTACTCCCTATTTTAGTTTCGTAATTGCAGTCGTTACACCTGTGTACTTGAACCTGCAAAAGCTCTTTATGTTTCAGTTCGTGCCTTTTGATATGATACTTGTATTTAGTTTTGTAATCGCAGACGCGACACCTATAAATTGGAACCTGCGAGCCCTCT
Organism: Anoplophora glabripennis; assembly: GCF_000390285.2. Taxonomy (NCBI): domain Eukaryota; kingdom Metazoa; phylum Arthropoda; class Insecta; order Coleoptera; family Cerambycidae; genus Anoplophora; species Anoplophora glabripennis. Next base: position 85,552 of record NW_019416728.1, read on the forward strand.
TTATGTTGCAATTGATGCTGTTTGATATGACTCTTGTATTTAGTTTCATAGCTGCAGTCGTTACATTTGTACATTTGAACCAGTGAAGGATCTTTATGTTTCAGTAGGTGCGTTTTGACAGCATTTTTGTATTTACTTTCGTAATCACAGTCGCTACACTTGTACATTTGAACCTGCGAGGGCTCTTTATGTTTCAGTTGGTGCTTTTTGATATTACCCTTTAATTCAGTTTCGTAATTGCACTCATTACACCTATACATTTGAACCTGCCAGGGGTTTTTATGTTGCAGTTGATGCTGTTTGAAATTACTCCCTATTTTAGTTTCGTAATCACAGTCACTACACCTGTAGATTTGAACCTGCAAAGGCTCTTTATGTTTCAGTTCGTGCCTTTTGATATGACTCTTGTATTTAGTTTCGTAGTTGCAGTAGTTACACTTGTACATTTGAACCAGTGAAGGATCTTTATGTTTCAGAAGGTGGCTTTTGATAGCAGTCTTGTATTTACTTTCGTAATCACACTCGCTACACTTGTACATCTGAACCTGCGAGGGCTCTTTATGTTTCAGTTGATGCTTTTTGATATTACCCTTTAATTCAGTTTCGTAGTTGCAGTCGTTACACCTGTACATTTGAACCTGTGAAGGGTCTTTATGTTTCACTTGATGCATTTTAATACTATTCTTGTATTTACTTTCATAATTACAGTCGTTACACCTGTACATTCGAACCTGTGAAGGCTCTTTATGTTTCAGTAGATGCTGTTTGATATTAGCCCTTAATTTGGTTTGGTAATTGCAGTCGTTACACCTGTACATTCGAACCTCTGAGGGATCTTTATGTTTCAGTTGGTGCTGTTTAATAGCACTCTTGTATTTAGTTTCGTAATCGCAGTCTTTACACTTGTACATTTGAATTTGCAAAGGATCTTTATGTGTCAACAGGTGCCTCTGAAGTAATTTCTCATTTTCAGTTGCGTACTCACACGATTCACATTTATACGCTTCCCAATCGTTCTCGTGTCTCGCAGAGGGTACCGTACAAAGAATCTCACTTTCAGTTTCGTAAATACATTTATCACATTTTGTTTTCACTTCTGATCCATTCTCATGTTTACATCTTTCTCCTTCTTCGTCTTTACAGTAACTCTCTTCGAATGGTACAACATTGGAGCTCTGTGGCGTATCGCTGAAAAAATTTCATATACAGCCTTTTTTTGAAAATCGGGTTTTAATTTTAAGAGGTTACAGGTGGCACATGCCGAAATATTGTCAAAATAGACAATTCAAATATCGAAAATTCCGACAGAGCTAAATTTTGGTGGAGACCATAATTAGAAATAAAGTGTGAAAAGTCCCCATCAGTCCCATGTGCTAAAAAAGTTATTCGGGGTCAAAGGTCAAAATTTGAGTTTTTTTAGATTTTTTTCGAAAACTGTTTTTATCAAAAAAGTAGTTCAGACAAAAATTATTCTTAAAATAATCTACAAAAATGGTCCTTATACTTTTTTTTCTAAGAATCACCATTCCTGAGATGTCGCGATTCTAAAAGTTGAAGGAGTCACGTTCTACATGATATGCACATATATGCCACGTATATACATAGTCAGGCACTTAATACAAGTAAAAATGCCCATTTGTGTCTCTTATATGCATAAACTATACTATTCTGAGAATATACACTTAACTCGGTCCCTTAGTCAATCCCCTCTACCCGCATGGTCTTGAATAACATCTGGCTACTCTATTGTAAAAACTTTTCTAATAAATACACGAAACAAGAAACAAGTACAACCATCTCGTCTTCCTCCAACAACTTCTGCTAATCAACACTTGTATCGAGTATACTATCAAGTTCAGACATGACTAGGCAATCAACTGAACCCAGAAGACTGGGGTTGGAAATTAACAGATAATGCTTTGGAACCAATTCAAACTTTACTCCCACCTGCTCCGGAAAAACTCCTAAACACTATTTTTTGCAATTGCAAAAAAGGTTGTAGTGCTAAATGTGGCTGTAGAAGAGTAGGGTTACTGTGTTCTCCAGCGTGTACTAATTGCCAAAGCCAGTCTTGCTCAAATGTCCAATTGAATACAACAGACGAAGATTCATGTGATTTCGATGAAGAGACAGCTGATTCATCTTCATTTGAACAATTTATGAACATCCAGCAAGAAGAAGAGGAAGAAGAAGAAGAAATCGAAGAAGACATGACTGTTGAAGTCGACTTTGAAGAGTATGAATCAGATTAAAATATCAAAAGAAATCAGAACTACAGTTAAAGTCAATAACCAATATCAATATCAATAATCATCATGCAGTTAAAAGAGTATTGTCCCTGAAAATTCCGTCATAACAGTTCGTGGAGTAGGCCTACCGGGGAAACCACGTTAAAAAAACGCGTCAAAGTACACTACCTCACAGGTGGTGTGGAAATGTGTGCATATCATGTAGAACGTGACTCCTTCAACTATTAGAATCGCGATATCTCAGGAATGGTGATTCTTAGAAAAAAAAAGTATAAGGACCATTTTTATAGATAATTTTCAGATCTACAATTTTTGTCTGGGCTACTTTTTTGATAAAATTTACCGTTATCGCAAAAAAAAATCCAAAAAACCTCAAATTTTGACCTTTGATCCCAAATAATTTGTTTAGCACACATGGGATCGATGGGGACTTTTGACACTTTATTTCTAATGGTGTACCCAAGGTCTCCACCAGAATTTAGCTCTGTCGGAATTTTCGTTATTTGAAATGTCTATTAGTTTATGTTGTTCACCTTATTGCAAATTTTAATAAACTAGTTACAAAAATGAAAGGATAAAAGGAAAATCATAAAATTTTTAGGTGATTTTCAAAAGGCGTAACCAGGAGAAAAACGGTCGCAAAACAATTAAAAAAAAAACAAATTCGTTATCATCTGTCAAAGCAAAAATAACTTTGTGAGTCTGATAATTGGAAACAAATGATCGTACAGAAAATCTAAGCAGTCTTGAAAAGAAAAGGCCGATACCAAGGAGGTATATGACCCGCATTAAATACAAAAATAGGCTCATACATTGTAAACACACAGAAAAATAATCGTTTATCGGAATGATTTCATCTTATTAGGTAAAGTGCTACTATTCCCCTTTTTGAAATGTATTTCTACTCTTTTTTTTGTGTAGACTTAGTTAACAAGTCAATTATTAATAATATTAATATGCCTTTGTTTCTTGAAATATTGAGACATTTTTAACTATTTTTTCTTTTGAAATCATGTTCTTCGCCTATATTATTATCTGGTCATTGTTATTTATAGCCCTGATAAAACATTTTAAATAAAATTGAAACACTGACCTTGTCAGAAATTCAAGGCCCTGATTTCCTTGCCCCATCCCACCCTTATAAACTCTCATTTTATATAAATCAAATTTTTTATAACTAGTCCAACCAAATTACACTTAGAGAAAAAAAATTGTTACCTGGACTTTTATAAGTGAATAATGGTAAAAGGGTTTATAATAAACCAAAAATAAAAAATAAATGCGTGAGCAGGGGTGGCGGAGGGTTGAAAAGTTGTGAAAAATTGTCCAGGTAACAATTTTCTTTTTTTCCCCCTAAATGAGCTATTTCGATCAGTCTAAACGAGCCCACATCATTAATCATCAAATGGTGATGATTAATAAAATAATTACGTGAGGATTCTCAAAAACACAAGGAAAAAAATACAAGAGAAGAAAATCGACTAGACGGATGTCGCGTATCTAAAAAAATTACACTATCTCGTAAACGATGCTCCAAATAAAAATCTTGCAAGGGTGAAAAAAAAATAGAAAACGCCGCTTTATCTAAAGAAAAAAATATTCGGAAAGCATAGATATACTCAAAAAAAATAGGGGGTCCACGAGTACTGCAACTCCCTTCCCCTTTGTTCGTGCTTTGATATTTTAAATCAAAATTTCACAAAAATCATTTTTTTTTTATTTTAATTTTGAAACCCTGTATTTTAAAAATGTCAGCAAATTAGCAAAAAATGCAGTTCCCACATTAAATCTACAAGTAACAAGTGTGTTCAAGTTTGACATAGAACACACCCGTAACATTTACCTGGACTGTGCGATTTGAATGAATTTTTATGCATGTAGGACTCTCCCAATACTTAGTGAACATTTTAATGCTCACCACATAATTTTATAAAAATTATCTTCACTAATACTTTTTTATGAACATGAACAGTCCCAACCTTCAGAATCTTTTACGTCTCCTATCAGCCAACCTACCACGTCGCAGTCATCATATTCTGACCTAAGTAATACATCTCCGATGTCAACTTTGAATATCACGGATAATGAAAATATTACATAAACATTTCAGTGAGGAAAAAAGAAACTAAAATATTTAATTAGGCAGCTTTCCTTCATTTCCAATAAACAAAAAAAAAAATGATAACCCCACAGAAAACAAACGTCCTTTAAAAAAGAAAAATGACAAACTAAGAGACAGAAAAAATAATAATTCTTTTTAATAGCTATAAAAACAGTACATCCCCGGTTACAGAAAAATAAAATTGTGTATCATGTATTAAAAAACTTTTTGAATGTGAACATATTTGAAAATTTGCATGAACATCAATTTGAGAATTTCCCTAACAATGGTAATCATTTAATAGATCTTGTAAGAGCTGTATGTGAGAAGTATATTGATGTGAGAATAAATCATGAAGTCAAAATATTTATTTCAGTAAAATCAACGAAAAGACAAATATTAAATAAACCAACATTACTTAAAGGACAACAAAATAGTTATTTATGATACAAGTGTTAAAAGTGGCATTTTATTTTGTGAGTGAAGATGATTAAAAAACGAGCGTAGCGAGTTTTTTAACTTCACGAACAAAATAAAATCACTTTTAACACGTATATCATACACTATTTTTTCTACAAAACAATCGGAAGAACTTTAAACTCAATAAAAATAAGAAATCAAAAAATACCACACATATCGCAGTGTTTATGAACCAAAATTTTCGTAGAAACCAGTACTTTTAACACTAGCGTTAAAAGTAACTTACTTTTAACACGCGTGTCAAAAAATGACATTATTAACATCAAAAGTGACAATTAAAAAGCCCACTTTTAACAGTTTTGTAGAAAATAGGTATTTATGATATACGTGTTAAAAGTAAGATTTTATTTTGCGAGTGAAGATGATTAAAAAACGAGCGTAGCGAGTTTTTTAACTTCACGAACAAAATAAAATCACTTTTAACACGTATATCATACACCATTTTTTCTACAAAACTGTTAAAAGTGGGCTTTTTAATTGTCATTTTTGATGTTAAAATTGTCATTTTTTAACACGCGTGTCAAAAATGACATTTTTAACATCAAAAATGACAATTAAAAAGCCCACTTTTAACAGTTTTGTAGAAAAATATATTTAAATTATTTTGTAGGTTTATTTAATATAAGCAAGACATTAAAAAATATTATTTTCTAGCCGTCGGGTTGTCATTTAACCGGGAAAAAATTAGGGACCACAATTTTATTGTTCTAACCTTTAGGGGGGGGGGGAATAGTAGTGTAAATTCAGAATCGCGACTGAATTCCACCCCCGCNTAAATGATTTTTTTATGCGTGTAGGACTCTCCCAATACTTAGTGAACATTTTAATGCTCACCACATAATTTTATAAAAATTATCTTCACTAATACTTTTTTATGAACATGAACAGTCCCAACCTTCAGAATCTTTTACGTCTCCTATCAGCCAAACTACCACGTCACAGTCATTATATTCCGACCTAAGTACATCTTCGATGTCAACTTTGAATATCACGGATAATGAAAAGATTATATAAACATTTCAGTGATGATACCCCAAGAAAGAAGAAACTAAAATATGAAGTTGTGCGCCTTCCTTTCATTTCCAATAAACAAAAAAAAAGATAACCCCGCAGAAAACAAACATCGTTTAAAAAAGAAAAATGACAAATTAAGAAACAGAAAAAATAATAATTCTTTTTAATAACTATAAAAACAGTACACCCAAGTTACAGAAAAATAAAATTGTGTATCATGTATTAAAAAACTTTTTGAATGCGAACATATTTAAACATTTGCATGAACATCAATTTGAGAATTTCCCTAACAATTGTAATCATTTAATAGATCTTGTAAGAGCTGTATGTGAAAAGTATATTGATGTGAGAATAAATCATGAAGTCAGAATATTTATTTCAGTAAAATCTACGAAGACAAATATCAAAAAATTTAACATTACTTAAAGGACAATAAATATATTTAAATTATTTTGTAGGTTTATTTAATATAAGCAAGACATTAAAATATATTATTTTCTGAGTTCCAAAAATGAATATTTGTCATAAATCTAAAAATATTGCCTAATCCAGACCTGTTCAAAAGTATGTGCGGACAGAGGTGCTTTCGTTTTGATAAAAATAGTACTTAATAGCAACTAAAATCAGTTCAGAGTAACTCTAAGTTGCTACACATACAAACACTTATAATTAAGCAATTATTCTAGGACGGGTCTGTTACAGGGTCTAAAAAATATTCATGTAAGCTGTAATAACATTTCGGACAACGCAACGGAACACATATTTATCAAGCGCGAATCTTGACCTACCGTAATATTCGGTTATTATCATAGCTTTTAATGCGTTTTTAATCCGTAGTGAACGAAAACTAATGAACAGAACTTTTTACCTAGACACATGAATAAATAAGATATAGTTTTACATTTTAAACATTAACAAGCATTATTTATTTGTTAATAAAAACAAATGGACAAGGATAATAACTGTTTTCGAATGTAAGATTATTACAATTTAGTATTTTTAACATTGTTAACGTTTTACAATTGACTAAGTTTTTCGTATTGTGTGACCTATTGCTTTTCAAAGAGTAGCATGGTACCTACCTATTTAAAACGACTAAATGAATAAAAAAACACTCACTCATATTTTTAAAAAGATCGAGGAATTTTTTGTTTTTTTTTTTTATTTTCTGTCTTTGAGGCCTTCCGAATATGTGGTTAAAGTTAATGATATTACGACTGAATCCCCCTGAATACCGAGTCTTAATTTTATTGCTAACAAACCCTGGTCGACAGGAATCTCTAAAACTTATAATAAATATTTTTCTTACAATCCTTTTTTGGAGAAATGAATACTCTGACACCATCAGTGCTGTTTCCCCACAAAATTACATCATATACCAGATGACTATGGACCAAATGTACACATTTAACAATATTTTTAAAGGCGGCGACTATGTTATTTTAATAATTGCATAATAAAATTGATTTAAGTTTTTTTAGTACATGACCAACATGCTCACACGATCTGAGATTTATTATCAAAGTACATTTTGATAAACTTGATGGGGGTTATTTGTGTATTGCCAATTTGGAATTTTAAGAATTGAAATTTGATACATTCGGTCTTTGTTAACTACTAATCCATTTTATCGCAGCAATTCACAAAACACTGAACAAGATCTTTAGTAAATACAGGGTGTTTCTAAAATAGGGTTCCAAACTTCTGCTGCATTTATAACTCATTAAAATAAGCCAAAAAGTTCCTATTAACATGTGCCCTAAAACGCACCCTTAGGAAGTTATATGCCCTTAAAAGGGCTCAAACAAAACTGGTTTTTTTATACTTAAATTTTCCACTCACCACTTTTACTAATTAAACACTGCAAAGTTCAATCGACAGTTTATCAATAAATTAAATTGTTAAGCATTGTGGCAACGTCAGTCTTTTATTTGCCAGGGTAAACAGATTTTTGTAATTTTTGGCCTAATAACTTAAAGAGCAGAGTAATTTTCAAACTCAACTTACCCGAAAACCACTGGAAATATCGATTTGGGCAAAGATAATATTTTTTACGTAAAATTGTTAAGATTTTATAAATCTGTAGAGAAAATTGTAAAAAAATTGAAAAAAAAAAAAATTACGGGCCAAAAACCCCCTTCACCAACCTAAATGGGACGCATATGATTTGCATGTCGAAAAACGGAGTAGCCCATGTTATTTAACGTAAAAAGTTATGTAAGACTCATCCATTTTTTTCTATTTATTTGCGACCGTTTTGTCAATAACAGAAAAAAACAGTTTTGTTTGAGCCTTTTTAAGCGCATATAACATCCTAAGGGAACTTTTTGGCTTATTTTAATGAGTTATAAACGCAGCTGAAGTTTGGAACCCTATTTAAGAAACACCCTGTATAATAAGGGGGAAAATTTCTACATCACTGAATTTTTCGTAGTTTTAATAATTTAAAATTGTATTTGTAACAAAATATTTCAATACTTTTTTTGTCAAACGCATAGTTTTAGAATCATTTTTGATATATCCCGACTATAAACTCATTTTAGGATAAAAAAAATAATCTGAAAATGATTTGTTTTTCAACTAAAATCGAGCAAAACATGTTTATAAAACAAAGTACCATCATTCTTGGTTGTTCTATGTGCTCCTAAAGTTTGAGAGATAAAAATTGGGGAACCCTGTATAGTTGAGATCAACTAGCAGTCCACAAATATGACAGTTTCTACTACAAAAATTATGCATATTTATTTTATAACAGACTTTTCTATTAATTACATGTTCTACACAATTGAAAATATGGCCATTTAAAATTAATGTATAAGTTAGATAAGTACATATCACTTGTTGAAGTTATGAACAGTATGTCAACTGTAACATTGTGAGAAACACGGGAAAAGTACGGACATAACTAGGTACCAGTGAATTCTACAAATGTTAGTCCAAAATCCGTTTTGGCAAGGTTCTCGTGTTTCAACCAATGTATTTCAAGGCAGGCGTTACATTTTGTTCGCATTCATATATTCACATTTGGTGTAATATCCACACTTGTTGGTCTAAATGCCTCCGTTTTTGCCAATATTTTGCACAGTGAACGAAAAGTGATAATTCACACCTGCAAACCATTTTTTGTGGATCAACTGAGGTCTCCTCAAAGACTCTCAATGCTCGGTTGTTAGCAAAGCACTCTGTACATTTACGTTTATGAAGAGCCCTTATGCTTCAACATGTGATGTCCGATACCGCTCCTCTATTTAGCTTCATAACCGCAGCCGTTACACTTGTATGTTTAGACGGGCGAAGGATTTTTATGCATCAATTCGTGTCGTTTCATAACCATGCTGTATTTACTTCCATAATTGCAGTCCTTACACCTGTACATTTGACCCAATGAAAGATCTGTATGTTTCAATTGGTGTCGTTTGATGTTACTCTTGTATTTAGTTTCGTAATTGCAGTCCTTACATCTGTACATTTGAAACTGCACGGGGTTTTTATGTTGTAGTTGATGCTGTTCGAAAATACCCTTTAAATTAGTTTCGTAATTGCAATCGTTACACCTGTACATTTGAACCTGTGAAGGATCTTTATGTTGCAGTTGATGCTTTGTGATATTACCCTTGTATTTACTTTCGTAATTGCAGTCCTTACACCTATACATTTGAAACTGCACGGGGTTTTTATGTTGCAGTTGATGCTGTTTGAAATTACTCCCTATTTTAGTTTCATAATTGCAATCGTTACACCTGTGTACTTGAACCTGCAAAGGCTCTTTATGTTTCAGTTCGTGCCTTTTGATATTATTCTTGTATTTAGTTTCGTAATCGCAGACGTTACACCTATAAATTGGAACCTGCGAGGCCTCTTTATGTTGCAGTTGATGCTGTTTGATATGACTCTTGTATTTAGTTTCATAGTTGCAGTCGTTACACTTGTACATTTGAACCAGTGAAGGATCTTTATGTTTCAGTAGGTGCCTTTTGATAGCAGTCTTGTATTTACTTTCGTAATCACACTCGCTACACTTGTACATCTGAACCTGGGAGGGTTCTTTATGTTTCAGTTGGTGCTTTTTGATATTACCCTTTAATTCAGTTTCGTAGTTGCAGTCGTTACACCTGTACATTTCAACCTGTGAAGGGTCTTTATGTTTCAGTTGGTGCCATTTGACAGAGTTCTTGTATTTACTTTCGTAATTACAGTCGGTACACCTGTACATTCGAACCTGTGAAGGCTCTTTATGTTTCAGTAGATGCTGTTTGATATTAACCCTTAATTTAGTTTGGTAATTGCAGTCGTTACACCTGTACATTCGAACCTCTGAGGGATCTTTATGCTTCAGTTGGTGCTGTGTGATAGCACTCTTGTATTTAGTTTCGTAATCGCAGTCTTTACACTTGTACATTTGAATTTGCAAAGGATCTTTATGTGTCAACAGGTGCCTCTGAAGTAATTTCTCATTTTCAGTTTCGTACTCACACGATTTCCAATCGTTCTCGTGTCTCGCACAGTGTACCGTAAAAAGAATCTCACTTTCAGTTTCATAAATACATTTATCACATTTTGTTTTCACTTCTGATCCATTCTCATGTATACATCCTTCCACTTCTTCATCTTTACAGTACCTCTCTTCGAATGGTACAACATTGGAGCTCTGAAGCGTATTGCTGAAAAAATTGCATATACAGCCTTTTTTTTTTTGAAAATCGGGTTTTATTTTTAAGAGGTTACAAGGTGGCACATGCCAAAATATTGCGTATAAGGGTATATTTACATTCGAATTTATTGAGATGTGATTATTAATTATACATTTGTACCAGCGTAACGAAACAACTCAATGCTTGCTATCATTCATATCGTCACTCTTAGACTTGATTGAATTATGTGTTTTTAAAAAGGATAGGTAGTAATTTACAAACATTTTCACAAACAATTATAAGTTTATGAACTCCACAAGAAACATAAGGTCGAATCAAACATAAAATCAAGGATAAAAGGAAAATCCTAAATTTTTAGATGATTTTCAAAAGGCTGTAACAAGGAACAAAATGGTCGTAAAACAAAAAAAAAAAATTCGCTATCATCTCCCAAAGCAAAAATAAATTTTTTAGCACTAAGTAAAGTGCTACTATTCCCCTTTCTGAAATGTATTTCTACTCTTTTTTTTTTGTGTAGACTTAGTTAACAACTCAATTAATAACATTATTATTAATGCCTTTGTTTCTTGAAATACTGAAACATTTTTAACTATTTCTTTGTTTTGAAATCATGTTCTTCGTCTGTATTATTATTTCGTCATTGTTGTTTATAAAACATTTTAAAGAAAATTGAAACATTGACCTTGTCAGGAACTCAAGGCCCTGATTTCCTTGCCAAATCAAATTTTTTATAACTACGAGAAACAGTTTTTTTCTGATTTTTCATTTTTTAATATCTCATTTCCGCCAAAATAACTTAATTATGACGAAACTTGGTGGCAGTATACCTTTCTGTGTCTTAAATAACCACAATTTTTTTTTTGGATAAGAAAATCTAGAAGTTTTAAAGATATTAAGAAAAAATTTTAAATGATAGCTAAAACAATCTAAAAAAATAAAACGATTTTGCAAAATTTCAGGGGTTTCGCGTCAACAGTGGACTTTGCAGTTAATACTTTGTATTGCTGAAATCTCAAATCATCCAGAGATAATTTATCATTTGTGCATTTGTAATTCGACTTAGATGTTTATAGCAACAGAATGAGCCACAGATTTTTTTTGTATTTTTTTCCATAGAATTGAATGGTATAATCAGTTTTTGAATTTTTTTTATTTAAACAAATTATCAATAATTACTGAAAAATTAATTGTTGCGTCATTTTTTTGCATTTTTGAGCATGTTTTTGGACTGTGATTACAGATTTTTTTGTTTCACCAAAAAGTATGTCAAAACGAAAAAATTATCACCGGCAGAACTCTGTACGATGATTTTTCGAAGTAGGATTTTTCTTTGAAAAAAAAAGTGTTTCAGACCGGAAAAAATTAATATCTCGGAAACTTCTTGATTTTTTAATCTAAAAAAAATTGTGGTCATTTAAGACACGGAAAGGTATACTTTCACCAAGTTTCGTCAAAATTAAATTATTTTTGTGGAAATGAGAAATAAAAAACGAAAAATCAGAAAAAAAAACTGTTTTTCGCATTTTTCTCGTAAATTTTCAAGTTTGATCTAGAACACTCCTGTAACATTTGCTTGGACTGTGCATTTAAATGATTTTTTTATGCGTGTAGGACTCTCCCAATACTTAGTGAACATTTTAATGATCACCACATAATTTTATAAAAAATATTTTTACTAATATTTTTTTATGAACATTAACAGTCCCAATCTTCAGATTCTTTTACGTCTCCTATCAGCCAACCCACCACGTCGCAGTCATATTCTGACCTATGTAGTACATCTTTGATGTCAACTTTGAATATCATGAATAATAAAAAGATTATATAAACATTTCAGTGATGGTACCCCAAGAAAGAAGAAACTAAAATATGAAGTTATGCGGCTTTCCTTCATTTCCAATAAACAAAAAAAAAATAGATAAACCCGCAGAAAACAAACGTTGTTTAAATAAGAAAAATGACAATTTAAGAAACACCTAGAAAAGAGAAAAAATAATAATTCTTTTTAATAACTATAAAAACGGTACACCCAAGTTACAGAAAAATAAAATTGTGTATCATGTATTAAAAAACTTTTTGAATGTGAACATATTTAAAAATTTGCATGTACATCAATTTGACAATTTCCCTAACAATTGTAATCATTTAATAGAACTTGTAAGAGCTGTATGTGAAAAATATATTGATGTGATAATAAATCATGAAGTCAAAATATTTGTTTCAGTAAAGTCTACGAAAAGACAAATATTAAAAAAATTAACATTACTTAAAGGACAATAAATATATTTAAATTATTTTGTNTCTCCCAAAGCAAAAATAAATTTTTTAGCACTAAGTAAAGTGCTACTATTCCCCTTTCTGAAATGTATTCCTACTCTTTTTTTTTGTGTAGGCTTAGTTAACAACTCAATTAATAACATTATTATTAATGCCTTTGTTTCTTGAAATACTGAAACATTTTTAACTATTTCTTTGTTTTGAAATCATGTTCTTCGTCTGTATTATTATTTCATCATTGTTGTTTATAAAACATTTTAAAGAAAATTGAAACATTGACCTTGTCAGGAATTCAAGGCCCTGATTTCCTTGCCAAATCAAATTTTTTATAACCACGAAAAACAGTTTTTTTTCTGATTTTTCATTTTTTATTTCTCATTTCCGCCAAAATAACTTAATTATGACGAAACTTGGTGGAAGTATACCTTTCTGTGTCTTAAATAACCACAAATTTTTTTTAGATAAAAAATCACGAAGTTTTAGAGATATTAAGAAACATTTTTAAATGATAGCCAAAACAATCTAAAAAAATGAAACGATTTTGCAAAATTTCGGGCTTTCGGGTTTCGCGTCAACAGTGGACTTTGTAGTTAATACTTTCTATTGCTGAAATCTCAAATCATCCAGAGATAATTTATCATTTGTGCATTTGTAATTCGACTTAGATGTTTATAGCAACAGAATGAGCCACAGATTTTTTTGTATTTTTTTTCCATAGAATTGAATGGTGTAATCAGTTTTTGAATTTTTTTTTATTTAAACAAATTATCAACAATTACTGAAAAATTAATTGTTGCAAGTAATTTTTTTGCATTTTTGAGCATGTTTTTGGACTGTGATTACAGATTTTTTGTTTCACCGAAAAGTATATGTCAAAACGAAAAAAATGATCACCGACAGAACTCTGTACGATGATTTGAAAATAAAAGTGTTTCAGACCGGAAAAAATGAATATCTCGGAAACTTCTTGATTTTTTAATCTAAAAAAGATTGTGGTCATTTAAGACACAGAAAAGTATACTTTCACCAAGTTTCGTCAAAATTAAATTATTTTTGCGGAAATGAGAAATAAAAAACGAAAAATCTGAAAAAAAAAACTGTTTTTCGCATTTTTCTCGTAAATTTTCAGGTTATCTTAAAAAGTGACCTCCACAAAAGTTGTAGATTTTTGCATGATCTACAACTTTTGTAATGGATATTTTTTGTGTGACGTCAACTTTTGCCAGAAATCCCAATGATACAATTTTTCACAACTTTACAACCCCCCAAAACAACCCTGCGCCACCCCTGCTCACGCATTTATTTATTTTTTTTTATTCACTATAAGTCGCTTTACCATTTCCATTTATAAAAGTCCAGGTAACAATTTTCTTTTTTTTTCCCTCTAAATGAGTTATTTCGATCGGTCTAAACAAGGTCACATCATTAATCATGAAATGGTGATGATTAATAAAATAATTACGTGAGAACTCTCAAAAACCAAGGAAAAAAATACAAGAGAAATAAATCGACAAGGCGGATGTCGCGTATCCAAAAAAGTTACACTATCTCGTAAATGATACCACAAATGAAAATCTTGCAAGGGTGAAAAATATAGGAAACGGCGCTTTATCTAAAAAAAAATATACGGAAGCATAGGCGTACTCAAAAAAAAAAACTCCCCTTCGTTTGTGCTTTGATATTTTAAACCAAAATTACACAAGAAGTGTTCCAACTTAAGATGGAAATGTGCTAAATTTTTTTATTTTAATTTTGACACCCTGTATTTTGAAAACGGGGCTCCGAAATAAAAAGTGGCATAAGAAAAGTCCCGAAAAGTCCCATTATCTTAGTCCAAAGAATATGTGGCTAACGGGTTGACCTTCTAATTTGTAACACCCTGTATAATAAAATAAATGCATCCTAAGCAAAAGATAAGACAGTTGACTGCAACGTGTTACAGTAAAGAGACTAATAATACAAGGTGAGTCATTAATAAGGGTACACAGCTTAATAGCAGATTGTTGATTTCAAAATATAGCGATTGAGCCAAACATGCCTTAGTTAATTGCTGCTCCTTTTCGTTCTACAGGGTGTTAAAATTGAAAAAATATTTTCGATTTTTTGCTATATTTTAAGTACGTATGGACCGATTGTTTTGAAAATTTGTAGTTTAACGTTTGTTGCGGTGGCAAATACGAATATGCAAATAGTGTTGGAGTCACGCCTAGGGGGCGCTAGTTATACTGTCCTATCGATGTAAAAATATGTCTAACTTTGTGTATTTTACAATTTTGAATTTTTTAACTAGAAATTATTGAACCATGTTCAATTTTAAATAAAAAAAGTATACTAGTTAGAAATCGATAAACTCTACCGTTTTCGAAATACAGACGTTTTAAGTTTTTGAGATTTGACGGGAATCAATACCTTTAAAATTGCATAAAAATTCATTTTCTGTACGAATGACTTAGTATGAGTATACAAATCAGGACAATCTGGCATTCTTCTTGCCATCTGCTTACATAAGCATTAATCATATACCGCCTAGACTGGCTATAGTGCGATTATGATGAAGGCAGTTGGGAGCCTAGTTGGTAACCCTGCATCAGTCGTATCTGGAAACTTGAGCTGTACGTGTGGCTTTGATTTCAATAATTAGTTATTTTTTCATTGGCAAATGTATTGTAGGACATTGTATAAATAGAAGCGAACAAGTTGGTGAAGAGAGTCCTTCTCTAGATAAGTAAAATAAGCAATATATAAAACGTAAATTTGACCCATTATATACGCAATTTCTTGGTTAAGGTCAGAGTATTCCAGGGTTGACAATATAATTTTGTTCGCACACATAGTGCAATGGTAAACGTGATATTACTATAAATTGTTAATAAAATAATGAGTAAATATGTATCATATTTTTAATAATTACTTACTTTACGTAAAAGTCCTCCAATTTATATGAAATTTTTCCAATTCCCGTAATTTTGAGAGAGCTGAAAATTAATGTGATATTATTTTTTGCGATCGAAAAAATAACAAAAAATTAATTTCAAATTCATGTTCAGCACCCTGGAAAAGGAGGGGGTTGGCAAAATTTGATTAGAAAAATCAGAGTTTTATGGTAAAATAAATAATTACCAAATTTTTATACTTGCTTCGATTTTTCGAATATAATATTTTAATTTTTACTGATTTTAAAAAACAAGATTGGATACCATCAAAATTTTCACTTTGAAGAAAATTTTTTAATTTTCAACAAAAATATCAGCAAATTAGCAAAAAATGCAGTTCCCACATTAAATCTACCAGAAATAATAAATAATTATACTTTATATGTATATGCACAGTGTATTCAAGTTTGATCTAGAACACTCCTGTAACATTTGCTTGGACTGTGCATTTGAATGATTTTTTTATGCGTGTAGGACTCTCCCAATACTTAGTGAACATTTTAATGCTCACCACATAATTTTATAAAAATTATCTTCACTAATACTTTTTTATGAACATGAACAGTCCCAACCTTCAGAATCTTTTACGTCTCCTATCAGCCAAACTACCACGTCACAGTCATTATATTCCGACCTAAGTACATCTTCGATGTCAACTTTGAATATCACGGATAATGAAAAGATTATATAAACATTTCAGTGATGATACCCCAAGAAAGAAGAAACTAAAATATGAAGTTGTGCGCCTTCCTTTCATTTCCAATAAACAAAAAAAAAGATAACCCCGCAGAAAACAAACATCGTTTAAAAAAGAAAAATGACAAATTAAGAAACAGAAAAAATAATAATTCTTTTTAATAACTATAAAAACAGTACACCCAAGTTACAGAAAAATAAAATTGTGTATCATGTATTAAAAAACTTTTTGAATGTGAACATATTTAAAAATTTGCATGTACATCAATTTGACAATTTCCCTAACAATTGTAATCATTTAATAGAACTTGTAAGAGCTGTATGTGAAAAGTATATTGATGTGAGAATAAATCATGAAGTCAGAATATTTATTTCAGTAAAATCTACGAAAAGACAAATATTAAATGAACTAACATTACTTAAAGGACAATAAATATATTTAAATTATATTATCTTCTGAATTCCAAACTAGATAAAGGAATATTTGTCAAATGTAAAAATATTGTTTAATCCGGACCTG
>NW_019416728.1:105282-118403 GCF_000390285.2 Anoplophora glabripennis
CAGACAGATGTATTTTTCACAATATTGTCAGCAATAGAAATGAAGTTTAGTTTTTTTTACCTTGAAGCTCTTTTAAAATAATGATAAGTAGATAATTCATTGTGATGTAATGTTGGGCGTTGGGTATTAGAAATATATGTATATATGTATTGTGTGGTACTACTGTAAGTTTTGAGATTAAATGTGCATAGTATACAACATGGCAATTTTAAATCGTTTTACTAGTCACACACAAGCGGTAGCAGAACTGCTTCAGTGACTTTTTTCCAGTATATTTACTTATATTTTAATTGTTTATTGTTATTTATTATCAATTTTAATAATCTCTAGCATTATTTGTATTATGTCGTTTTGTAAATAAACTTATTATTACTTAATCTGGACCTGTTCTAAGTATGCGTGTTCAGATTACCTTGCACACTCCACTTCCCCGCAATTTTCATTCAGTGGTACTCGTGCATTGGAATAATTAGATACAGCCAGTCTAGGTGGTCTATGGCACTAATTTTTTTATTAACTCGGGGAGATCTATGCTCTTCGTTCAAAGAAAATTGCGATTTCTGTCCCAAGTTGAAAAAATTTAATGAATGAATGAAATCTAGTATAGCATTCGTTGAACCAAAATCTGATTTAAAGCCATATTGATTGTTTTATAATGATCTTACATTTTTTCCCAATAATTTGCTAACCTAACTCTTGACGACTGTTTAAAAATTTATATGATACCGTTTATAACTGATATAAACTCAGAATTTGATAGTTTATCATAGGATGGTACATATTCAATCACATAAGTCACGAAGTATCAGAACCATAGGCTGATATTTTTAAATTGCTATTAAAATAGTCTTCCCTTACCTCCTTTCCTCAACTTCCGATTTTATGTCCACATATTCAGCTTTGATGGACATTTCCATATCGTTAATATCAAATGCCTCATCCAGGTTTTCAGTCTTAACGAATATATCAAGTGAAGACGTATCTATTTGACTTCCTGTGGCTGAACTATCAAAGTTACTTTTAATTTTTTCTTCTAACTCTGAACAATCTTTAAGGAAACTGTTATGGGTACACAGAGAATCGAAGCATGGCTTACAAACAACGGGATCTTTGATGATATTTATATTCTACAAAGCGGTTTCGTTAAATTACAAAATATGCAAGTATTTAATATTGTTCATACCATTTCAGGAGCCAATTTCTCAATAGCTTCAAGTTCCTCTTCACGTATGCACCTAACCTCACTTTCTACTGGGTGCATACACAGTCGACATATTTTCCGAGTGCAAGAAATATCAACTAACTCCCTTTTCTTTTCCTGCGTGTACACTTCTCTTAGGTCGAGCTGTAACATTTTTTCGCTATCCACATAAGGAATAATTGCCTTATCAGTATTCATACATGTTGATTTAAATTCTGACGCCATACTTAACTTTCTTCTACATACTTTACATATAACCTCTCTCTTCTCGTTATCAAATTTCTGAAAAATGTGCAACATTAATAATTAAATGCTAAAAGTTGCTTTACACTTGGGACTGTTAGGATCTAATCTAATATTTGAATGACTCACCAATTTCAGCAAAAGAACATCTAGCATGTCTCTGATAATGTTGTCTACCACTTCAAAATTTTCATCGGTTATATTTTTAAGGCAAAGCCTACACGACGTTTCCTTAACATCACTCATTGCTGTACAACAATCTTCTTTTAGATATAAATAGAACAGATACAAAAATATAAAGATGTCACTTCGTCACTTCTAATCTAACCTTGGCTTCTTACGCTTACGGCTGCGTAGTGCATAGTTTAGGAATAGAGATGGGAGATATAACACTGCGTTGGCTCACTACACCGGCTCTACGTACCAAAGACGAAATCGTGAACAGTTCACGCACACTCGCGCAATTCAGACAGTGCAGGTGTAGAGTGTATTTGCATCGTGCGCCACCTTATTGTCTTTGTTACATATTTTTTCTTATCGCCAATAGGTAATGGACAAAAAAGCATTGTATAAATATAATACATAGCTGTTAAACAAATTATTTCATGTGTGTGCCAAATAAATACTATTTAGCGAGCAACACAGCGCGTTCACTCCTACTGGTACACAGGTCGCAGTGTACTAAAAAAGGAAGGAATAATTATGACAAGTTCGACTCAAATGAGTCGGCTCCCTACGAGGATCCGAAGCCGGTTCAACAAAATGAGCCGAATTTCCCATCTCTAATTAGGAATGTCTCGCGAAACAAGCATCGATGTTTCCTTCAATACCAAGTAAATTTAGTATCGATACCATTTCTGTTAATACTTTACTCAACAGTACTAACCAGTGATGTTCTTGCTAGTACATTTTTATACAAAAAAGTACACTACCCTCTCTCTCTAGTACCCTACCTACTAGTAGTACCCTACTATCAAATCTAGTACATTTTCACCTTAGATAAAGGATGTACTCGGTCTCACCATGGATATTTAAAATTACATATCGCTCGTAGTCTGTTATAGACTAAAAACCAATCAGAATCGCGTTTGGGTATTGTATAAATATCAATGTAATTACTGATTGGACAATAATTCAGACCAAACGCATCCGTTTTCTTATGTTCTGTGCCATTGGATCTCTTACTCTGCATCTCTGCAATTGATTTGAGGTTTATGGAACAGACCCAATTAACGTATATAGTGTATATCTGGTTGCATAACGAACAACCCAATATCTCAAATTTTTGAAAACTAGTAGTGACGTGAATGTATTTCTAAAATCAAATACGTTAGGAGCAACACCATGGGGGTGAGAGTGAATAGGGAAGATTGAAACAGAGCTGATTGCTTGCGCCATCTGTGATTTCTGCATACAAATTAGTTCAAATCACTGCCATTTCAAACCATTCCATATAGTTACCTATAATGAAGATTTTAATATTGAGTTTGCTTCTTATGATAAGCCGTGATATCAGATCTACAATTACTAAGATTTACGATAATTTGAACATTTTCTGGCAAATGGACTCTGACTCCTGCTGTTTTTTTTTAGTATTTGTCGTTAATATAACAAAAATATTATTCAGATTTACTTAAAATGTCACAAAAAATCAAACAAAAATGTTTCTGTAAAAGTTACACTTTATCTTGTGATATTTTTTTGTGTCTATAGCTATATATAGCATTGTAAGAAAATTACAGAGTACAACCCCTGATCTATATTAGTTCAATCAAATTAGATTTTTCAGTTCAGTAACGAAACGTAAAAATTAGGAAAAATTCCGTGGAATTGAAAGAACTACTTTACCCCAGCTGAATGTTAGGGCTTCATTTGCAAAATGGCGTCCAAAGTTCGCAACAGTTTTTTTTTACGAGAAAAATTTTTTAGGCAAAAGTTGTAGAACTTTTTATACTTAAAAATTTTGAGCCCAGTCCGAGTGTTAATAGTAGTAACGTCACATACGCCAAATAATAGGCAAATAAATAAGCCCTTTATTTAAATGTTTAAATTTGGATGATAGCGATGACATATCAAGATCTCACCTGCGTATGAGGCTATTCTTTCCGAGCATGAGCAGGAATAACACGGCTAATGTTAAATTTTTACTTATATAAATTTAGGAATATTCTTTTAAATTGTTTTTTGAAAGGTTTAAGCACATTAGTGTATCTATTTTACCAAACACGTGTTGGTTGATAAATAAATTGAAGTTGCTCATTTTTATAATATCTATGTAAATAGTACACAAGGGTCAGATTCGGTCTGTAAAATTTCAATTATAATTTGTTGTGGGTTGTATCTTGAAATGGATACAAAATTTCAATTGTCAAAAAAAATTATTCTTCATAAGAATTTTTGCTTGTTCAGAAGCCTTTGACAATATTATAGTCATTTGTTCAATTTAATGTACATGGTTTTCAAAAATTTGGAAAAGGTAAAAACAGTAAAGAGTAAAGTAAATGGAAGCCTATATTTTTTATGGCATTATCGAATTCTACGTGAAAAATTAACGGAACTTTGTGTTATGATCCCTATTAAAATATTGATAGTTTTCCGTCACTTCTAGTAGTTGACATAATTATGATTGTATGACAGCTAGAAATTACTTTTGTAACTGTAGAGTGAAGATGACTTTTTCAAAAAACGCATCAAAAGTTGACCTGCGATATATAGGGGGCGGGGGGGAAATTGTGCCAATCCTGATAATTTAAAATTTGAAAAAGCTCGACTTTTTCAAATAGAACACCCTGTGTTTTATGCCTTTCCGTAGACCCAACAATTTTTTAATAGCTTTCCCTATACCTGTTGCATAGTTTTTGCAAAAATCCCATTTTTATGTAAAATACGGGATTTGGGCCCGTTCCTGTGGCTGTAATGTGATTATTTCATTGTTATTATACTTTTCCTATTAACTATTTATCTTTCAGGTTAGAGAACACCTAAATCGCATATATTCAAACCAGTGGTTAGGTCATGGTGGTCCAGTTCCTTGGCCCTCACGTTCGCCCGACTTAAATAGTCTGGACTTTTTCTTGTGGGGTTATATCAAGGAGCAAGTATACGAAGTACCACCAACGGATATTCAAGACTTAAAAGAAAAGATTCAAAACGAGTTTCTAATTATAATGCCTCAAATGTTAAGAAATGTCCACATTCATTTTCATCGTAGATTAATGCTTTGTGTAGAAGACAACAGTGGACAGTTTGAACATTTATTTTAAGTTGGCTTGCGACTATGAGTATTCATTTTTCAAAATTCTATTCATCCAAATTTTTTAATTTCCAATTTCACTAATAACTTTCCTAACTATGGTAAACAGTGCTTGATTTTCAATATGATACGGATGAAACTTCTTCAATATTTTATTTGTCAAGCTTTTGAAAACTCCAAGGTTACTATTAATTTCCTGGCACTAATATTTGTATTTTCAACAGCAGACGCCACAACTTTAAATTAAATATTATCGTTGTTACTTTCATATCTCCTGGTAGTTTTTTCATAACTCGTATTTGCTGTTCATTCAAACCTTTCCTTTCACATTTTCAAAACAGTGGGAATCTCTGTAAATTTGGATTATTTGCTTTGTAAATACATGCTGCTAGCAAACATTTCCCATATTTTGCTAATTCTCAATCACTTGTAGCGATTTTATGGTTTTTTGATTTTATTTACAAATAAATGGTGACTTTCCATAAAGATTTATTTATTAAACTCAAATATCTAAATTTTTCAGTTATTAATTTTTATTTTAAATAGTGTAGCTAGACAACTAATAAATTTAATAAAAATAAATACACTTACTATATTTTTCCCGACAAAGGAACGGGCGCAAATTCGGTATTTTACATAAAAATGCAAAGACTACGCAACTTAGGTATAGGGAAAGCTATTAAAAAATTGTAGGGTCTACAGAAAGGCATCTAATGAAATCATAAAACACAGGGTGTTCTATTTGAAAAAGTCGATTTTTCAAATTTTAAATTATCACGTTTTTTTAAATTATCCTAGATATTGGACTAGGTGGACACAGTGTATACAGTGTTTTTACTTACCTAACTTATCTCAATATCCTCAGTGTTGTGTAGGTGCAAAGTAGGATCAGCTTTACTACCCTCAGGGCAGCGCGGAAACCAACGAGCAGCTATTTGTACTCCAAAAGAGAGGTGCCTGGCATGCTCATTTACCTTTCCGAGTTATCGGAAAGTAGGAGTAGTGTGTACTCAGTTTAGAACATTCATACAGTTATCAGTCGGTACCATTCACCCCGCCTTGTTACCGTTGAAACGTAAAGCCTTTCACGCCGCTTACAATCATACCAGAACATTCACTCGCTTTAAAAAAAAATTGAAACCAATGTAACACAATTAATTACATGTTCTACACAGTTGACAATATCGCTGATTAAAATTAATGTACACGTTTAATATATCACTTGTTGGCCTGTTTCGTCAGGTTTTCATGTTTCAACCTGCCTCTATTTGTGAAAATATGAAGGGTGATAATTCACACCTGTGAATTTTTTTTTGTGCATCAATTGAAGTCTCCTCAAAGACTCCTAATGCTCGGTTGTTAGCAAAACACACCGGTACATTTGCATTTATAAAGACTCTTCCTGTTTCAACAAGAGATATCCAATACCGCTCCCGTCTTTAGTTTTATGCTTCAGTTGGTGTGGTTTCATATTCCTCTTGTATTTAGTTTGGTAATTGCACTCGTTACACTTGTATATTTGAACCTCCGAAGGATCTTTATGCTTCAGTTGGTGCTGTTTCATAATACACTCGTAGTTAGTTTCGTAACTGCAGTCGTTACACCTGTACCTTTGAACCTGTGAAGGATCTTTATGTTTCAGCTGGTGCCTTTTGATGTTATTCTTGTATTTACTTTCATAATCGCAGTCGTTACACTTGTACATTTGAACCACTGAAGGATCTTTATGTTTCAGTTGGTGCTTTTTGACCATACACTTGTATTTACTTTCGTAATTGCAGTCGTTACACCTGTACATTTGAACATGCGAGGGCTTTTTATGTTGCAGTTGATGCTGTTCGATAACATTCTTGTATTTAGTTTCGTAGTTGCATTCGTTACACTTGTACATTTGAACCTGTGAAAGATCTTTATGTTGCAGTTGATGCTGTTCGATAGCATGTTCGTATATGGTTTCGTAATTGCAGTTGTTACACTTGTACATTTGAACCTGCAGAAGAACTGTATGTTGCAGTTTATGCTGTTCAAAAGCATTCTTGTATATAGTTTCGTAATTGCAGTCGTTACACCTGTACTTTTCAACCTGTGAAGAATCTTTATGTTTCAGTTGGTGCCTTTTGATGTTATTCTTGTATATAGTTTCGTAATTGCAGTCGTTACACTTGTACATTTGAACCTGCGAGGGCTCTTTATGTTTCAGTTGGTGCTTTTTGATAACATATTTGTATTTAGTTTCGTAATTGCATTCGTTACACTTGTACATTTGAACCTGAGAGGGCTTTCTATGTTGCAATTTATGCTGTTTGACATTACCCCTCGATTTAGTTTGGTAAGTGCATTCGTTACACTTGTACATTTGAAGCAATGAAGGATCTTTATGTGTCGATTGGTGCCTTTTCATAACACTCTTGTATTTGCTTTCGTAATTGCAGTCGTTACACCTGTACATTTGAACCAACGAAAGATCTTTATGCCTCAGTTGGTGCTTTTTGACAGCATACTTGTATTTAGTTTCGTAATCACAGTCATTACACTTGTACATTTGAACCTGTGAAGGATCTTTATGCTTCAGTTGGTGTCGTTTCATTTGCTTCCTGTATCTAGTTTCATAATCGCAGTCGTTACACCTGTACATTCGAACCTGTGAAGGATCTTTATGCTTCAATTGGTGTTGTTTCATATGATTGCTGTATTTAGTTTCGTAATTGCAGTCTTTACACGTGTACAATTGAACCTGCGACGAATCTTTACGCCTCAACTGGTGCTTTTGAAGCAATTTCTTACTTTCAGTTTCATATCCTTCTTCATCTTTACAATCACTCTCCTCGAATGGTACAATATCGGAACTCTGAAGTGGCGTGCCGCTGAAAAAATTGCATATACAGGGTATATTTGAAAATCGGGTTTAAATTTTAAGGGGTTACAGGTTAATAATGAATTTAATTATCAAAAACGGCATTTAAGGTTATGTATAAAGTCATACAATAAATCCAAAAACAAAATGTTAGAAACAGATAATTTAAATACAATCTGCAATAGCATTATTAATAAATTTATTATTACAATTACAGTATACTCGCGACTATCCGGGTACTACTTAATCGGGTTACTGAGTAACATTATATAATTACGGCTTTTTCAAGACTTGCGGATTTACTGTGCTACATGAACAAAACAAATGGTGATGAACGGCGATCTTAAGCGACGCATGACGCAGTGTTTTCAGTTCTACTTTGAGAGTGTGGCGCTGCATTTGTTGTCCGTATAATTACATGTATATCCTACGTAAAATTTCTACTAAGCGTAAACGATTCAATAAAAGTTAGAAATTATCGAGAAACCTGAAAATGGATGTAGTGTTAAAGCATTAGCAAATAAATACAACATCAGGGAGCAAACCGCTCGTGATATCAAAAATTGTGAGTGTAAATTAGTTACATTTGCCAGAGCGCCACGGCATTCGGCAGCTCTCAGTCCAAAGAAAAAAAAAATTGTAAAATCGAATTTGGATTTAAAGGAGTTCTGAAAATAATCGAAATTGCTTGACAGTATTAAAGACATAGCGACAACATGGAATCGTAGAAAGCAAGAAACGCTACAAAAACCGCGAAGGAAACTTTCAGTTAATTTATACCATTTTGATGAGACTGATGATTCCAACAATGGGTATAATGTGCCACTTGCAGCATTATCACAAAAACTGCGAGCACTTAGCAGTTACCAAAAATATCGAGGAGTGGGTGCCTCCTGATGATGCGTTAGCGGGTTACGAGAGAGATCCGGTCACAGGAAGACATTGTCAAGAAAGTACAAAACAATAACTCGAAATCTTTTGACAAATTTTCTGATGATAATGCATCCACATCTTCAAGTGATGAATTGGATTCCAGGCCATCCATTGATCATAATCAAGCACTCAAGTGCACCGAACATTTGCTCGAGTACCTAGTGCAGGGTCGGCAACTGGCGGACCACGGTCCAAGTCCGGACCGCCGAAGGTAAAATACTGGACTCCCAAAAATTTGTTGAAAGTATAAATTACTTAAATAAATTATTTAAAAAATGTTTTTTTACGTTTGAGTGACAACCTGATCATTTTTTCTAATATTTTACAATTGTGTGAGCGTTTTGAGTTCTTAATGGTTAATAAGCAGATTAAATTTGAGTCCAAATTAAAATAAAAAATTTGTAATTAATATGAAATTTTTTTTCTGGACCTCGTTAAAAATTTACAAAAGTATCCAGACCCCACCTAAAATTACTTGCCGACCCCTGACCTAGAGTAACAAAAAGATACAAGACCACCTGAAAGATTGGGGATATAAAATTTCATAGCAGATATTAAATGAAGAGTCTAAGATTCTCGAAAACAGAGATTCCTTGATAATTATGTACTTCACAGTTAAAATACATGTTCTGGAAAGAATACAAATTTTTTATTTTCAAAATATTTTCACTAATGTAAAAATTATAGAAAGCACTTTTGTATAAAGACTTATAGGTGGAATAACTTGCTTCCGAAATTTATGCCGTTCAGGAAATAACGATTTTTACCCAAAGAAAAATGGCGTTAACTTCAGAGCACTCACAATTACGTAATAAATTTTTTTTAGCCAAATATTTTGTATAGCACTTATATTTTTCATTCTTTTTAGAGCATAAGTAAAAATCGGTGCCGTACATTTCTCACAATTTTTTGGAACGTACAGTTTTCTAAAATTTTTCCATTAATGAAAATATTTGGAAAATGAAAATTTTTTATTCTTTCCAGAACCGTTATTTTTGTACGGCATAAGGTTTATGTCTTATTTTTCTAATATCTGTCTTGAGTCGAAATGCCGTCAATTTCTATTTAATTAGTATACCCGGCCCAAAATAGGAAAGTTTGATTTTTTGTTGACAACCCATGTGCCATGGAGAATTGACGGCATAGTGCGCAAATGTTCTCTTTTAAGTTGTAGTATTTAAGTCATAGTCTCTTACAGTGCCTAAAATGATTAGGAAAATTTTCCTATCCGGCTCTTAGTCTATTACCCCGACTTAATCGAGAGTCTACTGTAATCACGAAGTATCAGAACCACGGGCTGCTATTTTTTAAATTAATATTAAAATAGTCTTCTCTTACCTCCTTTCCTCAACTTCCGATTTTATGTCCACATATTCAGGTTTGATCGACATTTCCATCTCGTTAATATCGAATTCCTTGTCCAGTTTTTCAGTTTTAACGAATAAATCAAGTGGAGACGTATCTATTTGACTTCCTGTGGCTGAACCATCAAAAATACTTTTAATTTTTTCTTCTACCTCTGAGCAATCTTTAAGGAAACTGTTGTGAGTGCACAGAGAATAGAAGCATGGCTTACAAACAACGGGATCTTTGACGATATTTATATTCTACAAAGCAGTTTTGTTAAATTATAAAATGCAAGTATTTAATATCGTTCATACCATTTCTGGAGTCAATTTCTCAATAGCTTCGAGTTCCTCTTCATGTATGCATCTAAACTCACTTTCTACTAGGTGCATACACAATCGACATATTTTCTGAGTGCAAGAAATATCAACTAACTCGTTTTTCTTTTCCTGCATGTACACTTCCCTTAGGTTGAGCTGTAACATTTTTTCGTTATCCGCATAATGCATAATTGTGTTATCGGTATTCAGACATGTGGATTTGAATTCGGACGCCATATTTAACTTTCTTCTGCAAACATTACATATAACCTCTTTGCTCTCGTTATCAAATTTCTGAAAAATATGCAACTATAAACAGAAAGTAAGTAACTGTAACAGAAAATAACAATTAAATACCAAAATCAGCTTTACACTTGAGACTACTAAGATCTAATCACTAACCTACCAATTTTAGGAAAAGAACATCTAGAATGTCTCTGATACTGTTGTCTATCAGTTCAAAACTTTCATCGGTTATATTTTTAAGGCAAAGCCTACACGAAATTTCCTTAACATCACTCATTGCTTTGCAACAATCTTCTTTCACGTGTAAATAGAACACAGACACAAAAAAACAAAAATATAAAACCTTCACTTCTAACCTTCTCTAGGCAACGTAGTAGCACAGAACATTAATAATCTTCTGTGGTAGTTGGATAGAGATGGGCGAAACAATATTGATCCGGTTTATTACGCTAGATCTTCGTGCTGGTTCGAGTGAACCAGTTACTTCCCAAAGACGTAATTGGTTTTATCTAGGGACGTAATAGTCACTCGCGCAATTCATACGGCGCATGTGTTGGGTGTATTTTCATCGTGCGCCACCTTCTCAAACGATAATTAAGTAGTGAAAACACATTTTTATTCAAATAAATACAAGAATAAATAAACAAAAATTTATTACAAAATTTTCTTTTCTTTTTAACTTACATTAAAAATAGTTAGAAACACACGCGATAGCAAATCTTGTAAAGCCAGTCGTGTAGGTAAGTATGAGTATTTTTTATTAGTTATGGTACGTTATTATCATCAACCTCAGCATCTAACAATTAAAAAAACGCCACGATATTTTTATTAGGAAAATATGAGTTTATGCAATCAAATCTCATTGATTTGACTTTTGCCTTAAATAAATTATGCTTGGTTGTTTTGCATAAATAGTTGATCATAAATCAGCCACGGATTATTGTATTGTAAGTTCAGTTAAGTGAGATTAACTGAGGTCTTATGTAAAATAAAGCACAGCTATAGTATAAATTTCTTTATATAATTTTAAATTTACCGCCTAATCACATTACAAAAAAAGAGACATCTACTAACCGCTTCCTGAACTTAAACCCAAAGTTACACCACAGCAAATATAATTTGCTGTGGTTACACTTCAAAACAGTAGAGTCGCATCGCACCTTGGCCTTGATAGTAATTTATAGAGAAACACTAGTTGTCACTAGAAACACTTTCTGTTTATTTTCTCTATGCCTACACCTGCTCGACACGAATAATAAAAAATGTATACCGTTATCCATACGTCAGAAAATATCAAAATTGCTTGTATTATAATAATGAAAAAAAAAATGTTAGTAGAACGTGGGCTTCAACAGTTCTTCTCAACGACTTGACTTGTCCCATTCTTTTCCTTCTGAATCTCTTTCAGTCTAAAAAGAAACAAACGAGAGTAAGTAATTAATGCAGTATTGCACCTCTCAAAGATATTACCTCGCCAAAGTCATCGACCTCAAATCCTTCGCAGAAAAGGATATTCCGAACTCCCTCTGCAAAGTTAGCTTCATCTCGATGGCTATGAGAGAATTCATACCGAGCTCGGCTAAGGTAGATTGGAAGCTGACTTGTTTTACATCTCGTACACCTGGAAGGTGAGAACTTGAGGACGTGAGTAAACTTTTCGTGACAAGCACAAACGAGTCAAAATTCAACTATTTTTTTTTCATTATCATACCCAAGGTGTTAATAACAGAATCCACAATATTATCCACTGATAGAGCTTCTTGCTTGTGTGCCGCTACCATACTAGAAACTACTGAAGCATTTCCTTGCGTGAGAAAGGTATCCAGAACCTGGAGACAACTGAAAATGGACTGTGGTACGGTCCCGACGATCTCCGATCCGGTATTTTCGTGCATATCAGCAACTATGCCCACCTAAACGAAATATCGGGATTGATAATATGTCTATCGTTATCTTCATTCATGATTTATCTACGATTGTGTTAAAAATGACTTTTGTTTTTAATTTCCAGTGATTGGTTTGGTATTTTCTTAAAGATACAGGGTGTTTCGCATAAGAACCTGACGCAAAGCAGGGGCATGTGTAGGAATCTCAGACTATATTACTATGAGATAGGATACCCAAAAATATGGTGATTTAACGCAGCTTACCTTTATACTAAATTGCACCCCTGCAAATAAGTGGCAAATTTACGTGTTTTTTTTCACGAAAATCTGGACGACATATTGGAAAATTAGTCATTCATGTTGTAGGCAAATTAAATTACCTACAAATTTAAGGAATAAAAGTTATACAGGGTGTTTGGTAAGTCAATGCATTCCTTGCAGGAGGTTATAGTACAAGTGATTTGTGATATATTTCCTTAATATACCATATTCCGAAAACGCTTAGTTTCCGATCTACAGGGTGTTAAAGTTTTAATAAAAAAATGCAAACTTAAAAATATTGCCGAAACCGCTCAGAATATTTTAATGAAATTTTACAGGCTTTGACAGTTAACAAGAGTACATGTTTCACGATACAAATACAGGGTGTCTCATAATTAGCTGCCAATCCTGAACAGGCCGATTCTATGATCAAAACTAAGTAAAAAAGTTCATATGAACATGGGTCCGGAAATGCTTCCTAAGGGCACAGGGACCCATTGAAGAGGGAGGAATGGAAATCATTTTTTTGCAATATCTCTCAATCGCGTTGTGATAAATGAATGAAATTTGGTATACA
>NW_019416728.1:119171-142675 GCF_000390285.2 Anoplophora glabripennis
GAAATATCTCTCAATCTCGTTGTGATAAATGAATGAAATTTAGCTGTGTATACCAAATTTCATTCATTTATCACAACGCGATTGAGAGATATTGCAAAAAAATGATTTCCATTCCTCCCTCTGCAATGGGTCCCTGTGCCCTTAGGAAGCATTTCCGGACCCATATTCATATGAACTTTTTTACTTAGTTTTGATCATAGAATCGGCCTGTTCAGGGTTGGCAGCTAATTATGAGACACCCTGTATTGTTTTCAGTTTAACCAGTGGCGTGCGCACAGCCACATCTCTGGATATTTTTAAAGAAAAAAATGATACGCCACTGATTTTTCTTAAAATAAAAATTAATTTTGAATTCCTTGTTCAATTTGGAAGAGAAAAAGTATCTTGTCTGTTTTTCTTATGGCGCACCGATTTCGAGTAAAAAAAATTAAAATCGATTTATTGCACGGCGTAATCTGGTTTAATTTGAAGAATAGCAGAAATTATGCACTTTAGTTTTTTTCTACCTACCAATTTTTATTACATCACGTTATTACATAGTGATAGCTAATATTAATTTTGTCAAACAATAACAAAAACGAGCGCACAGCCAATCTGCTAATTTCTGTTTAAGATAGTGAACAGTGAATCTAAAAACTGATTAATTTTTTTAGACTGATGTTAAGTGTGAGAAGTAATAATTTTTTGTAATAAAATTCATACAAAAAAAAACTTAGTGCATAATTTCTGCTATTTTTCAAATTATTGAAACCGGATTACGCCATGCAATAAATTGATTTTAATTTATCTAGTCGAAAACGGTGCTTCATAAGAAAAAGAGTAAACATACTTTTCTCTTCCAAATTGAACAAGGAATTCGAAAATATTTTTTATTTTAAGAAAAATCAGTGACGTAGCATTTTTTTTTATTAAAAATATACAATATTTTTATCGTAATATTATGAGCGGTTTCCGCAATATTTTTGAATTTGTATTTTTTTATTAAAACTTTAATATGGTATATTAAAGAAATATATCGATCTGTTTTTTTTAAAGAAGCGTTTTTCCAATAACTTTTAAACCCTGCTTCAAAAAATTTGATTTGATTGAAGTTATTCTAAGTGTTTATAAGTACAAAAATTCGACCAATTCGTTTAAACAAGCGCCAGAGCTCTCCTAATTAACGGATTCGAATTTTTCAAAAATCTTTTGAAAACCTGAGAGCCCTTCTATATGTGATTAAATTTTCAAGTGTCCAAGGGCCTTGGTCTTTGCCGTGCAAAATTTTCAAAATTTGCAATTTTTTTTCAAAATCTGGATTGCAAAAATAATATGCAAAATTTATAGAACCGATTTTGATGAAATTTGTTGTAATGATTCTTCATAACATGAAGTTTTCTTGAGCCAAGTTTGAAGGTTCTATACCCAATTTAAAGACCCCAAAAAAAATCCCTAAAAAGTATTGTTTTTTAACCCCATTTTTAGCGATTTTTTCGATTTTTACAATAATAATCTTATTGATTCATTCGATTTGTAACATCATATTTTGTAAAAAATTTAATTACAAACAATTTTTTCCTCTTCCATTTTCGCCTGAAATCAACTATTGAAAAGATACATAATTAAATAGAAAGAAAAATATTACATTTTTCGAATTTTTTTGACATATTGTGCCGCCGCCAACGCCAAAAGTAAAGCTCTCGTTTTTTTTTATGTGCATAGAAAAATTTTCATTCCTAGTGATATTTGAAAGCCAAAAAGCCAAAAATCTCCGTGGATAATACGATTCACCCAAACCAAAACAGATACCGCCTAGTCTAATACCCTTCCCCGTCAGAAAGAGCAATAAATTGTTTACTAACAATTTTTTCAAGTTTTCAGTTCAGTTCAGTTTTACCCTTGTATCTTATAAACAGCTTGATTTTCATTCTTTCCTTAAATGCAGTTATTTTATACGTACCCCTCCCACCTGTCCCCATTGAATCGCTAGTGCGGGATATCCGTTCCGATTCCGTTCCTCACAAATCCTTTCCATCACGGAATTGGCCATCCCGTAGTTCGTTTGTCCGGGACTGCCCCGTCCGCAAGCTACGGAAGAAAATACGACGAAATCTCTGGAAAACAAATCACAATCCCGTGTAAATGACGAAGACCGCTGCCGCAAGTAATATAAGGCCTCACAACTGACGCGTCATTGACTAATGACGTCACTACTGTTGGTCCAGTCAGTCTCTGAGTCTAATAGTAAACGGCAAAAATGATTGATTTTTCAAAACGTCAACTATAATTATAGACCCTTGTGTAAATTCTCAAGAAAAAGAAGTTTCTTAGAGGTAATCTCCTGAATACGAATATGAAATTCTTTTTTCTAATCAAATACTTTAATTCAAGTTTGCGTATAAACCCGGTCACAGGGTACTAGACTGGTAAGTTGTATCAGTGCCCTATCAGCGTTGCCAGTTGCACCTCTTTTGTTAAATAAACTGTTAAACGACAACAGGAAATAATTTAATAAAACCGATTTCTTTATAATCTAGACTGATGCAATACAAATGCTCACCTTAATTCACCACACATTGTCCTGGTGACGTCGTCCAGGTGCTTCGTGGCAACAGCTTTGGCGGCGAAAGGGACGCCAAATGATTTCGGACTATGGTTTCCAAAAATCGCATCTTCGAGTTCTACGGCTAAATTGAAAATAGCCACGACGCTACCCAGCTTCGAGCCCTCTTCGATTAGTTGTTCGCAACCTTCTCTGCTTGCTACAGGAGCAGTAGATATCTTCACGACAGCGCCGTAAGACTCCCACAACCTATTTTCGAAAATTTAACAGACGCTTAGAAGT
This sequence comes from Anoplophora glabripennis, assembly GCF_000390285.2. Classification (NCBI taxonomy): domain Eukaryota; kingdom Metazoa; phylum Arthropoda; class Insecta; order Coleoptera; family Cerambycidae; genus Anoplophora; species Anoplophora glabripennis. The sequence continues at coordinate 121,996 of NW_019416728.1, forward strand.
AGCCGATTGAAATAAATACATCCGATACTACCTGACCCTGTAACGTTGATATCCAGTGGTTATTCCCTTCCTAGAGGTCAGCACCAGCTTTCTAGCCCCTCGAAGGACCAACCACCCAGCCAGTTCCAAGCCCATACCTCCCAGGCCACCTACGATTATGTAAACGTGTTGAGGTTCGCAGTAATACCTGGAATTTGTGATTAAAAACAGTGTATGTGAAGTGCATCTAAAAAATTTGGGATTTATTCCGAATAGTTTTCTTGACGCATGACCTGGCAAACCCGCAATTCCGGATAACGGTTTTCAAACTGCTGTATTTCTTGAAAAATGCAAAATATGTATACGTGAAACGCAAATATTTCCTAGATTATACACATTTAAAATTACAGTTACTCACCTGGCCACACCCTTCAGGCTGAGCTTAGGAGGTGCTAGTTTAAGCTGTTCTTCGGACTCGCGGACCTTAATCAATACTTTGCCGATGTGGTTGCCAGTGGCCATGAATCGAAATGCTTGCTCGACCTCGTCACCTCTAAAGGCAGTCCTGCTCAAAGGCTTGATCCCACCCTCCGCCATTAATTTTCGGAATATCATCCTGATTCCACTTCTAATCTTATTATCGCATACGCCATCCACCGTGATCCCGTGGAAGCTAGCTTGCTTCGAGAACAACAGCATATCGAGGTGTTTGTTGCTCGTCAAGTCCGATTGTCCTATTTCCAGAAATCTGCCGCTAGCGGCAAGGCATCTCACAGAGGCTACCAGCCTTCCCTCCCCCAAGGAGTTCAGGACAATGTCGACGCCCTTGCCGTTCGTCTGTTTGAGCACCATCTGCTCGAAAGTCTCGTCGCGGGAACAGCCGATGTCGACATCTGAAAACGTGGAAATTAACATCGACACGAGCATTTTTACGTGCAAACCTCTCAGTTGCGGATACGTCTTCCTAAGGAACTCTCGCTTGGCTGAGTTGCCGACCGTCGTGAAGACTTTGCACCCGTAAAGCAAGGCGAGATATATCGCAGCTTGACCGACCCCTCCAGCACCGGAGTGGATAAGAACGCTCTCTCCCTCCTTCATAGCACCACGCTGGAAGAGATCCACTATTTTTATTTTTAATGACAACAAATAAAGTTTTTTTATACCATAATTAGAGCATAGATCGCTGTGGTGTAGGCTACAGGAACGGTCGCTGCTTCCTCCAAGCTCCAATCATCGGGAACAGGGTAGATCAGAGACTTGTCGGTTAGCAACAAATTGGAAATAGCTCCCCCTTTCTCAGATATGCCCATGCAACGGTGTCCTCTGCGGAGGTCACAGATAAATGATACACGGCGTATATACACACAAAAAATAAGAATTAGCCTTCAAATAACTCTGAACATGACCTTGAAAAAGAAATCAATCACGTATCCGAAGGTAAAATTCCTCGTTCTTTCAAAATTCGGGGACAAAAATTGTATTACTATCAAGAACCAAGGGTTGAAGTTCAAATAAATTTGAACATGAGCTAACTTCGTCAAACGAATATCGCATTTGGATTCAGCGAATCCAAAAACGTACAGTATGGTACGTACACATTGAACATTTGCTACTTGTACATAAAGTTGGAAAGAATTATATTTTCTACAATTTTGATCCCTTTGATTTTTTCGCTACTACCAATAATTAAGGTCCTACGCTTGCGTTAAAGACGCGACCGTAGGACCTTGCGGAAGTTGGTTTCAAAGGAATTGTTTTTGCTCAATATCTCGGCCATTTTCAATTTTACAACAAAAATGGTAAGGACTTAAGTTGTTGCAAATGCGATTATCTACAACTTCTTTTATTACAAATTTTATCGTGCGACCGATATTTTTCAAGTTAAGGGGGAATAGTGGCATAGGATAGTGACAAAGTATAATTATTGAATTATCTCGTTTGTTATTAACTTTACGACATAAATATACATAGTCTACAATTTTGATATCTTTGATTTTTTGGCTACTACCAACATTTAAGGTCCTACGCTTGCGGGACGTCAGGCCTATGGAATGTTGATCCCTTGAGTTTAGTTAGGCTTGCCATAGGCGTAGGACCTTAAATTTTGGTAGTAGCGAAAAAATCAAAGTTATCAAAATTGTATAAAATATAATTCTTTCCAACTTTGTCTATGTATATTTATGTCGTAAAGTCAATAACAAACGAGATAATTCAATAATTATACTTTGTCACTATTTTCCCCCTTAACTTGAAAAATATCGATCGCACGATAAAATTTGTAATAAAAGAAGTTGTAGGAAATCGCATTTGCAACAACTTAAGTCCTTACCATTTTTGTTGTAAAATTGAAAATGGCCGAGATATTGAGCAAAAACAATTCCTTTGAAACCAACTCCCGCAAGGTCCTACGCTCGCGTCTTTATCGCAAGCGTAGGACCTTACATATTGGTAGTAGCGAAAAAATTAAAGGGATCAAAATTGTAGAAAATATAATTCTTTCCAACTTTGTCTATGTATATTTATGTCGTAAAGTCAATAACAAACGAGATAATTCAATAATTATACTTTGTCACTATTTTCCCCCTTAACTTGAAAAATATCGATGGCACGATAAAATTTGCAACGAAAGAAGTTGTATATAATCGCATTTGCAACAACTTAAGTCGTTATTATTTTTGTTGTAAAGTTGAAAATGGCCGAGATACTGAGCAAAAACCATTCCTTTGAAACCAACTCCCGCAAGGTCCTACGCTCGCGTCTTTACCGCAAGCGAAGTCCTTACCATTTTTGTTGTAAAGTTGAAAATGGCCGAGATATTGAGCAAAAACGATTTTTCCTTAAATTCAAGATGTCGGCTGACGCAGGGGTGGAATTTAGTCGCGATTCTGAATTTACACTGTGGTCCCTAATTTTTTCCCGGTTAAATGACAACACGATTGTTATCAGCTAAATTTCCTTCTTTTTGGAAAATTGCTAATATTATACCCATTCCTAAAGTAAATAATCCCTCTCAAACAAATCAGTTTCGTCCAATTAGTATTTTGCCTGCTATATCAAAGATACTGGAAAAGGTTGTGTATGCACAATTAAGTGAATTTTTTCTAAGTAATAAAGTTATTCCTCCTACGCAATCGGGTTTTCGTTCTTTACACATAACATCAACTGCTTTGTTACATGTTACGGATGATATATTTCGTGCCTCAGACAATAAATTAAATACATGTTTGATACTGTTGGATTATAGTAAGGCTTTCGATGCCTTAAATCATACAATTCTTCACTTAAAACTTAAATATTTCGAATTAGATGAGGATTAGATGATTAAAATTTATGTCCAGTTGCCTAGAAGGTCGCAAACAGAGAGTCAGTTTCGGTAATTCTTTTTCAGATTATGTTATATTAAATAGAGGTGTGCCTCAAGGAAGTATTTTGGGGCCTCTGCTTTTTGCTTTATATACCTACTGCCGATTTTTCTAAGTTTTTTTCATTTTATAATTCACATCAGTACGCAGATGATATGCAAATTTATTATTCTTTTTCTACAAACTCACATGTGGCTGCAAATAATATTAATGAAGTTTTAAATAAAATTGCTGAAGTATCAGAATGTCATGGATTAGTCTTAAATGAAACAAAATCCCAGCTAATAATATTTGGTAGTCAGAAACTGCATAACAATAATTTCAAAATCAAAATAAATGGAGTTGACCTAATGTCCACGACATGTGTAAAAAATCTGGGTTTATATGTCGATTCTCGTCTAAGGTATGAGACACACGTGGCACTCAAAATGCTCTACATGCATAAAGATTATCTATCAGTTGAAATTAAACTTAAACTGACTGACACATTAATTCTCTCAACTCTAGCATACTGCGATATTCTGTACTGGCCAGCACTTACTGTTAAAGACAAAAACAGCCTCCAGAAATTACAAAATATTTATCTAAAATTCTGTTATGGTGTTCGAAAGTATGATCATGTTACACCACTTTTTGATTCTTCTAATTGGTTAAAATTGGAGGAGAGATTTATTGTACATTTGGCTACATTAATATACAAGGTTATCACTTGGGAACAACCTTACTATTTGCGTGATAAACTAATTATTCGTGGTGCAAGCGTACATCATAGAATTACTCGTCACTGTAATAAATTTGTCATGCCAAGACACTGTTCTGCAATATTTCAACGCTCCTTTAGTTACAATGCTGTAAAACTTTACAATTCTTTACCTGTAAATGTTACCTCTTGCTCCACTGTGACTAGTTTTAAAACATCAATTAAGAAACACATTGTTACTCAAAAAACACAGTAGTGTTTATTTACTCTGTGTATATATATTTATGTATTTTATTTGTAAAAAAGAATGATTATGTTCAATAAATTGTTTTTATATGAAAATAAAAGACATTATTATTATTATTATTACCTCTTACCCCGTCCAGAAAATTCAAACCCTAGGCTTGGGTCTGCATCCGTATCTAGATTTAAGTCTCCAGTAACAGTCATAACATCTTTTCGGTTCAATGAGGAATAGTACACCTGCAACGAAAATGAATCAAGTTTTAAGGTTGCTTATGAGATCTTTGCTTACGTATATCAATTCCTTATCGGGCTCTGGCGTGGTGTCGTACTTAAGGGGACCCTGAGTCCATTGGAGACTGGACAAATCCCCTCTTCCCGAAATATTCACGAAACAATGTTCGCTTTCCACGATATTCGAATCCTCTAACTGTAGATGTCTGAAAGTGCCCCACTGCCCGTTTTTGTAAACGTTGAACGCCATGTTTTTCTTCAGCTGGTCGCAGTTTGGATTGAATTTCCCGCCATCGCCCGTAGCGAAGACGCATACGACATTTCTGTTGCCCGATTCCTTCCTCAGACAATTCACCAAGCCAAGGATTCCGCTCGTCGGATCCTCTGAATATAGCACCACACCCCCCTGCAAATTACTGCTCATGGAAGCCTGTGTTTCGGTCAACCACGAGAAGTCTTCCGATGAGTTGATTTCGATAAAGTGCCTCGTTCGCTCTTCGCGCTGTTTCCCAAGGAGCAGTATAGTCTCGAAAGGTGTTCTGTGTACCGTCAGGATTGCAATATCGGGATACATGTCCCTTTTAATGTCACAAGAGCGACTTTCGCGGGATATTACGTAACCGTTTTCCTTTAAAGCTGCGAAAGCTGAATTCAAAATCTACAACAAAAGGAGAAATCAAAACATACGTTACTACTTTGCATTTAACATGTTTTGGCCTGGCGACGGGAACTGCAGAAACATATGCACAAGTGAACAAATTGTAAAATAAATAGGAGAATGGTTTCTCTGAAGGCACGTCGTCTGCGCCCACGCCGAGCAATTAACCATACTGAACTTGATCTAGATGGGGCGATGCAAAGTCGGCCTAAGTTTCGCGTAATAATTCCATAGATTCTTAGAAGGCTGTGAAATCTAACGAATAATATTTGTTCAGTTCAGAGTTAGTTGGGTTGAACTGCGCCTCAGTCTATGTTTATACATCCTGTTTAATAAAGACGTTAAGGTTTTTCCTGTGCATTCAAAGCGAGAAACATTTACACTTTAAACGTACTTATATTAGTACATATACAGGTGTTACTGAAAATGGGATTCACAGACTCCATTCTGTTAGTACCTACTTCGTTATGATTATTATTGTTGTTTTTGTTAATGTTACTGTTATTATTAATGATTATTATTTTATAACAAGGGAAAACCCCACTTTCCACGACAACCTGCATATAGACCTAACCTCTGGCCTGTTGATAATCCTCGAAGCAATCACAAGCACGCAGTCGTTTTCGGTCTCCAAACCTTTGTTTTCAATTTCGACATCAACATCGAGAGGTTTCACACTCAAGATTTTAACTGAAGGGTACACCAGAAGTTCGTCTTTCAGCGCCGACTTTATAATTGGCGTTAAGGGTTCGGCATCATCGTCTGAGAACTTGTCTATAACTTCTACGGCCTTGAATCTACGCACCAGCGTGTTCTCTACGATTATCTGGGTGTTTACCCTTACGGATTTGTAGAGGTCCAGTTCTGTATAGTTGGGAACGAATTGGTAGCTCTCCAGCACGGGCGTCCATAGGTCCTTCTTTCTTTTGATCGGACTGGTTATAATTCCAGAAGTAGTTATCCCCCCACATCTATTTTCAAAGAGTGCAGTTAAAAATCAAAATAAACTGTGTTATGTATTTAATATTTAAAAAAAGCCCAACTGGAATGGAATTTTAATGTAATTTTACGACCATAGGTACTGATAAAATACTAAAATTATCCCTCTTCTAAGAGGGCTACAACTAAACGAGCCCTCGAAAGTTGTTTTTCCCCAATATTTTTCAACCTGCTCGAGATAAAACAATAAAATTTGAAACCAAGTAATACCGATATGTTGCAAATTCGATGGTTGATGAATAATTGCTAAATTTGATCACTGGATCATTCATAGGTATAATGCTCTGCTGTATTGAGCGAAAATTTGTTCGTTCAAACGTTCAAACAATTGAAAAGTTTGCGCATGAAAAGTTTATTCACTACCAGCCACCCTGTCTGACAGCCCCTTCTCTAAAATTTAGAAATTATACCGTAACAGTTATCAAGTTCAAATTTAATTGTATTACCTTCGAAGATATCCGAAAAAATAGCTTTCAAGGGCTCACTAGGCGGTAGCCCTCTTAGGACCATTCATATAAACTTTTTCCATAATTTTAGTTGTAAAATTGCATTGCTTGCCGTTAATCTTATTTTTCTAACCGTTCAATAATTTTTGATGTCATAATTAGAAATGTTATTCAACATAAATGTTAAATATCTCTTTATGATGTATCTCTAGGTCTAATTTATTAAAACGATTATTCATAACAATTTAAACGATCAAATTTAAAATTTTGCAAATCAGAAGAATTACATGTACAATTGATTTGCGTTCAATCATTACTGTTTTTAAATGGTAATGACTTTCACGTGTCAAATGCATTCATGAGGAAACTGATTGTTACTCTTACGTTATTATTCCAGTATTTCTGTCCCCGCTGATCAGCAGACTGGAAGGTGTTTCTGAGTCTTCAGATGCTTCCATTATCAATTCCAAATGAGATTTGGCACTGATTTTCAGTTCGGATATAAATATCGGCACCTGTAACGCTCTATTTTCGCTCTGAAGCACCTTCAGTATGAGCATATTGTCAATTAAAGCGAACCAATTCTCTTGCCACTTCGCATATGCTCTAGAGGTATCGAATTCGTATTTTTCAATAGATCGGAATTTTCCACTGCAAAGTAATTATTGTTAATTTAATTTTAAACTACCTCAATGAATTTTGGTATTCGAAGTTTTTGCTTATATCTTTTTCTGTTATAAAAATAGTTCCTGACTAGTATGAGGCTACGAATACTTAAAATAATAGCGACGTCACTTCACCTAAAATTATAACCCCGTAAGCGCCACTCCTTGTACACATCCTTTTGATTCCACCATAAATCAGGGCGTGCTAGATCCGGGGAAGCGTCGTCGGTCCAGATTTCGGCTTCGCTGTCCGGCAAGAAACTGATGGTACCAGCTGCCACTGTAGTACCGCCTTCTGTCACTTCAAATTTTCCACTGCCTCTTAAAATGGAGACCGTGAACACCACGACGTCCTTTGCGGGAATTGTCGTGGCCCTTATGAATTTGCAGTTTTTTATGGATACCCGGGAGACATCCAGCGGTGTCGAATGCATTGCAGTGAAGGTCTCCCATACCATGTAGAGATATCCCGTCCCCGGAAAGAAGAGTCTTCCTGGGAAAAAATAGACCATTTGAGTTAAATTTATCTGTCACAATAACGTCGCCATTTTGGCCCATCCACAGCGTTGTTTGACATTAATGTTGTTCCAATAGTTATTTACACCATAAAAGAGGTAAGTATTATTTACCATCGACAACGACTTTGCGTCCGAGCGGAACGAAAGCTGGCAATGGAGTCCGAGACAGGTAAATAATACTTAACTGCTGCGTGGTGTTTAAAATTTTATCTGCTCTCACAGTTCTTTATGGTTCATGAAATAAAGATTAGGTTTTATTTTTTGACATTTTCTTAATCAATTCATTTTCACATTATTCGAAATCTTGCAAAGTCGCCTTGGTTGTTTGGATTTTGTCGTTTCTAAGGTGTTTATAAACAAACCTACTGAAATTTCACGCTTTTTTATGCGCTATGAAGCAGGTAGATGTTACAACCAACCAGTCGGCAAGAATATCCTCTCTATGATTCCTAATAAGATTGCACAGAAACTAGAACATCCTGAAACATATACAGACCATTCGTTCCGAAGAACATCGGCAACGTTACTGGCTAATGCAGGAGTTGATGTATTAGCAATCAAGAGACATGGTGGGTGGAAATCAGCCACAATTGCAGAAAGTTATGTTGCCAGACCGTAACAACAGTGTAACAAAAATGAAATAGCCAACCTTTACAATCCTTTACAATGACACTTCAAATCCAGGTTCTAGTAGTATGTCGCATCATGTTGTTTTAATGAATCAGTCAGATAATATTGAGCCTCCGGTGAATGAAATGGAGCGGTCAAATCGTTTTGAGAAAAATGTGACAATTAGTAAACGCGAGGGGAATAATTATCCAGATTTAATAAACGTTACTAATATGTAATAACTGTACAATTAGTAATTACTATAAATATTCATTCTTAATAATTAATAAAATTTAATGTTCATCGAGTATATCTATTTATTTGTTTATAAAATATGCATTTATAACTCGAAATCGCTTTTTTCCTAGGGATGTAAGTTACCTCACGTACCTACCTCCCGTTGTCCATAGCAACTTCTACTTTTACGGTAAAATCCACTTACCTCCTTAAAGAACAATTTATTAATAGTCTACTATAGTGGGAGCAGATAAACATAATTTTAACTCTTAACTTAGCCCGAACATTTGAATTATGTAAGTCACGAATTTGATAGGAAATTGCAGGTCACATAACCAATCATACAGTTTTATATAGTTAAAGACCGTCCTGAAAATAGCAAACTGTACATCCCTGGGACATACGACTACGTCCTACTAGATGTCCTTTGATATCCTTAGGATATGCTTGTGCTGTTTAGGAAGTAGGTTTTTCATTTTGGTGATGTACTCTGCTTTATCCAAGATGAAGGTTACTCAAACTAAGGGCCAGAACAATATCGAAAAATATACAGAGTGAGTCGGGAGAATTGCACCAAACTCCAGGAATGGATTAAGAATAATAAGAAAAACTCAAATGTTGTTATGCGATTTTCATTTTTGTTCAGTCTATCATGTACATTTCAATAAAATAATAGACGAGGCGCAGCCGAGTCTATTAAATCAGCCAAGGCATTAAATATACTTTACTGCCAAGATAAACACATAATTTTTTCGCCGGTCATTCGCTTATTTAGTCTTACCGTCAACTACATGTCCAGCAATGAGTCCCCACTGGGGATCGGCCAGGTCGATCTTGTAACGTCTAATCCCATGTTTTGTCCGACGGATATGGTCCAAGTGGTACTGTGGCACGAACTTATCTCTGCTGTGGTTCCACCTGATGAAGGGAGAAATCATGGGGGTGCCTCTACCAACCGGAAAATCTACCTGTGGGTACAGCCTGTCGACTTGAAGATTGCAACCGCTCACGTACAAACTACAAACATGCGAGTTAATGCTTGGGGTTTTATAGAGGAAGCGGATGTACCTTCCTAGACCCGCTAGAAATTCTGTCAGGTGATCTTCAGTTTTAACCCCGAAAAGGGAGATTACTGGAACTTCTTCGGAGTCGTTTGAGCGGAAATTACCAATTTTTAAAATCACGGAATTTGGTTTAACACTGCCAATTCCCAGACTTCGACTGGTTGTTAACGCATTTACAAGAGAATCTGCTGAGACAATTCTAGTTTTCGAGTTGTCATTTCTCAGAAATTCCGATTCATTCGTGAAAGTGTTTAGTAGGATCTCAACTGAAAAAAATGACCTTTTCGATTATTTCGCTGGCTTGAATTGTTATAGAATCTACGTATTTAACACCCCGTATCTCCGTATGGAAGCGTTATGGGGCAATTGTTGATTATTTTCATCGGTAGAATACTTCATTAAAGTTTGACAAAACATATCATTAACATCCCGTATACAAACCGAGCGTTAGCCAATCACGTGCCTGTGCGAGAGAGGAAGATACTACCCAAATCATCCCTTTTTCTCTCTTTGTCACTTTTTTTTATTTATACTGTCGCTGTAAGCATGTTTCCTCCATGCGCTGATAGGTTTGATAGATTAAATTTGTTTGTTTTGGTCTGCTTCTATAGATCGAGATACCATAGGCTAATCGTTGACGAACGGTATGACGTCACAACATGCGGTTTCCGTGCGCTTTCGCGCGCTCCGTTTTCATTAATACTTTGAGGGAGAAACCGATTTTTTGCATGAGCAATTGAGCATATAACGTTTGAATAAGAATTTGAAAAATATGGTTAGGTACACAGAAGAAACAGTAGGTAATTAGTACACAATCATGTCGTGATTAATACGACAATATCGTTGTGCTCAAGCATATAAGCGTAGGCAACAATTTGTTGTTAAAAAAAGCAGAAACCTACTAATATCCTTCCTCTGGCATTTATTTCGTTCTTCGCTGACTGTATCTTCACAGCTTTCTCTTAATTTTTGATTGCCCTTAAAAAAGAAAGAAGCCCTTTACAAACTATCCGTACCTCTCTCTATATTTCTTACCTGGGTAGCGGATGTACTCGCATGCTGCAATCCGTCATTCTTCAAAATGGCTTCGTTTATGATAAAAGCGCAGTCGATTGTCTGGTCCAACGTTAAGATGTCATTGCAGTAGGCGGAGACCAACACTCCGAAAGAGGAACCGAAACAACCGCTGGGTTTTACGTCTAATACTTTCAGCAGCTGTACTAGAGCGATTTGAACGATCACAGCGCCCGCTACATGGATACAATCTCTACCCGGGAACTGACCGTTGAGGAAAACGTTTGATATATCAGTGCTTTTGGTCGAGACAGTTCCTTGCAATCTGCAATATTTATATACAATGTGGAACAGCCAAATGCGCAAATAACATTGTAATTTTAACAAACAAACAAATCGGCGTGCAATAAAACCAAGTAATTCTGAACCGTTGGCGTGAATATTGAAGAGTTTAAAACGTATTATAAAGGTAAATGTGGCGCTCACTACTTTGCCAATAAACCAATGTTTGCGTATTTGTTACCTACATAAACATATTATGATACCGTAGTATTTCCACCTTACCGTTTGATTATATCTTGAAATACTGGTAACACCATTAGCTGCATTCCGATTTCATACCAATCATCTAATTCTCCAAAAGTTAAATACAACGGTTTATTCCCTTCCGGACAAGAAGCGAACGATTTTGGAATTATTCCTCCAAACTTCGATACGACCACATATCCCCTGTACAAGTGATTTTGTATGGTTCTCCTATAAGTAAATTATTAAGTTCAACTCTTTATCTCTAAAAAGGAGGAAAATACATACGAGAATACTTCGTGCATCAGTTTGATGTACTCTACATCAGTTTCATTCGTCTGGATCTCATCCAACAACACCCTAACGGCTTCTTCCGTTCTTCCGCTGACGCACGCCAGTCTGGGCAGGTTGTCTTTAGGTTGCACCTTCTTTTTAGGATTTCTACGTAACAGCACTTGAGCGTTGGCCCCTCCGATGCCAAAGTTGTTGATACCTATGGGTAAGCTCTTGTGAGACATCACCAAAACGTTTCGAAGCGAGAAAATTTTACCCATTAAAGCATTTTCTTCTTCTAAAGGCGTTTCGTCCACAACCACCTTCAGTCTGCCCTCTACTAGCCCCGCGATTTCATCGTTGGGTGTTTTGAAATGTATGTTCGGTGGGATGGATCCGACTTCCATTGCCAGAATGCACTGCGGAAATAAATAATTAACAAATAAACAATAATTTCACATTCACATTCATTCACATGAATTGCTGAACCAGAATCCGTCCGTCACTGTGCGTTAGAGATAAATTGAAAGAAACTAAAAGACTGAGGTCTTCTAAATATTTTTCTTGACACATGACTTGGCAATTTCTTGAAACATGAGCATAAATGACTACTTCCCGCTGGCAGAAAATTCTCGAAAAGGTAAATTTGAAGGGACGCATAATGTTGCCCAATAACGTTCGTATGTACCTTTATAATGGAACAAAGACCTGAAACTGGTTCCGTGTGTCCAATGTTGGATTTAATAGATCCAATTAAGAGAGGTTTCTTTCGACCGTTGGTAAGGACGTTGTCGAAAGCAGCGCATTCTTGTGGATCTCCCGTAGGTGTTCCTAAAATATAAAATTTGTGAAAGGAAATTTAACCTATAAAAAATAGTGTATTATGCTTTACACAATTGTATCTTTGTATTTTAGAACGCCAATGTCAATTATTATTATTGTTATTTTTTTATGGACTGCTGTGTCGAAAATTTTGAAAAAAAATTAACCAAAATTTAGATAGTCATGGTAAACGAGTCGATTCTACGTTTCTTTGTAAGTTTATAATCATATACCGGTCTAGCCAGGTAATTCTTTCGCATAGACTAAGTAAATTTCACGCATNCCTCTACTAGCCCCGCGATTTCATCGTTGGGTGTTTTGAAATGTATGTTCGGTGGGATGGATCCGACTTCCATTGCCAGAATGCACTGCGGAAATAAATAATTAACAAATAAACAATAATTTCACATTCACATTCATTCACATGAATTGCTGAACCAGAATCCGTCCGTCACTGTGCGTTAGAGATAAATTGAAAGAAACTAAAAGACTGAGGTCTTCTAAATATTTTTCTTGACACATGACTTGGCAATTTCTTGAAACATGAGCATAAATGACTACTTCCCGCTGGCAGAAAATTCTCGAAAAGGTAAATTTGAAGGGACGCATAATGTTGCCCAATAACGTTCGTATGTACCTTTATAATGGAACAAAGACCTGAAACTGGTTCCGTGTGTCCAATGTTGGATTTAATAGATCCAATTAAGAGAGGTTTCTTTCGACCGTTGGTAAGGACGTTGTCGAAAGCAGCGCATTCTTGTGGATCTCCCGTAGGTGTTCCTAAAATATAAAATTTGTGAAAGGAAATTTAACCTATAAAAAATAGTGTATTATGCTTTACACAATTGTATCTTTGTATTTTAGAACGCCAATGTCAATTATTATTATTGTTATTTTTTTATGGACTGCTGTGTCGAAAATTTTGAAAAAAAATTAACCAAAATTTAGATAGTCATGGTAAACGAGTCGATTCTACGTTTCTTTGTAAGTTTATAATCATATACCGGTCTAGCCAGGTAATTCTTTCGCATAGACTAAGTAAATTTCACGCATCTCCCCTATCAACTTCGGGTGGAAAGGGTCGTACATGACATATACTCGTATCATCGAGGCTACGACTCGGACTCTCGTAATTGGTTGACTGTGGGGCGCACGTGTCCCGTTGCATTTTTTGTGAACCGACCGAATACCTGAAGCGCTTTGCTGTTTGTTTATTTTTATTATTATTACTGCGACTTCGTTTTATGGAGTCATTTAACGCAACTTCTCTACAAACATCGACACGAAAGAGCCGCAAATTTGGACGAATTACGGCTTAAAATAATTAGAAATATTTTAGGATCAATTACTCCTGAAATTTTGTCAAATGTTCGTCAAGAATTTTAAGACAGATTAGGGTATTGTGAAGTTCAAGCAGGTGGTTTGTTTGAACACCTTATTAATTAATAATAAGCTTTATTTAATAAGCATTTAATTGCTTAAGAATTACCACTCATTTTATTTTAGAACACCGTTTTAGTTTTTACTAAAGGTTATAAATAATTTGTAATAAAGTTGGAACGCTTTATTATGGTCTCATTCTTGTAAAGAAATATCGTACAAATAGGGTAATTATGTACGTATGGCAACACTGCTGTCAATTCCAGGCAGTGGCTTATACTTTTTATGCCATCGCAATAAATCAAGGATGTAATTATTGTCCATTATTCTATCTTCCGTATGTACGTATCTTAGAAGTACGTTGTTTCTAAATTCCTAATGCAAGACAGAGACAAATAATAAACTAATAGTCAAGGAGAGCTTAGAACCGCAGGCTTTGCGTACTCCTTATGGCGTTTTTTTATTCCCTTATATCGATGGCATAAAGTTATACATATGATTTGGGGGCCGAGTCAGAATTATTAGGGGAGGCTGGTGAAATATTTATATAATTTACTAACTTTGTATCAGAAATACAAATATGACCAGACCTGTATGGCACAATAATTAGCCTGTAAGTGACATATTTACATAATCGTCAATTATGTAATTCTGGAGCCATATACCTGTAACGATGCTAGTTGCAGAGATGCAAATGAACTACTGCAATTTCACTTCACTGAATTCAAGGTTGACCTTAATATTAAAAGTAACTTTGTCATCTACAATATTTTTTTTTATATAAAATGACATGTAACTCGCGCCATTATTCCATGGCTAGAAATTGGCCTCAATGATTTGGGATCGAGGGGGATTATCCCTCTTTATCCTGCCTCATCTCTTGTAGGCCTGGACAGCCTTCGTAGGTGGGCCCCATCCGTCGTCTACCCCGACCGCAAATGCGGCCGGTGTAGGCGCTTTGTGGGACCTCCTTTTGTCCTGTAACTCATCATCTATTAAAGATACCTATAGTATAGGTTTTTTTCATAGACCTTATAAGGTTTATGGCCATAATACTGGAATAGATACAAATCTACGTTCAAAACAAGCACTTTTAAAAAATGTATTCAACTCAGCTGTATAAAAATATCCGTCAACGGATTCTTAAGCACATTTACCTGTTCCATGGGCCTCCATGAAGCTCAGACTAAACCTGTCCACACCACACTGCTCATACAAGTCATTTATCAGTTTCATTTGGGAATATTTAGACGGGAAAGCGATGCTCTGCTCCTTAAACCCATCGCTGTTCGTGTGGGCGTGGACTACTCGGACGTATATCCTCTTCGAATCCTTCGCTTTCTGTAAAACGAGGACAGCTATCGCCTCGGATCTAACGTAACCATCAGCTCTAACGTCAAAAGTCTTGCAAGCGCCATCTTTACTTAAAGTACCTAACCTAAAATTTGTTTTCTACTCAGCCATTCTACCTAAATTAAGTGCTCTAGGTTTAATGACGTATGTACTGACATACAGGTGTCTCACGGTGACGGCCCATTAGAATTAATTCAGAGACTACTTCGATTTGAATTTTGAAAATTTGGGATTCCGGGTTTTCGGTCATGCTCTTCTCAACTAAAATAATGGCGTCCACGTACCACCTCCGGTTATACCGGAAGTCGCCATCAACTTGCTTATTTTAAATGGAACACCCTATATATTATTGCAATTTTGGATTCCACGTGTTATTTTAGGTAGACTTTTATGAAGTTTCCCTATTCCTAAAATTAACCATTTTCGAGATATTTAATTTTTTTTCAAAAAAATGGAGAAAAACGGTTATTAGCTTCAAACCATGTGTATTTTATACTAAAAAAGATAAAGCAACAATATTTATAGGGAGGATAGCTAGACCCCTAAGCTTCCCATCCATACTTTCAAAGTGGCTTAATTGCATACAGGGTGCTAGGAATTTAATGCCGAGTTAACTTCAAACCTTCATAAGCCGTTTTTTTTTAAATGGAACACCCTATATGTTTTTCTATATTCTGATACACAATTTTATTCTCTTTCGAACGGTATCAGGGTTCCCTATACTTATCTCTTTTAGTTTTTAAGTTATCTACTATTTTTTGTCTACTCACATAAAATCATTAATTTCTTGCGAGGATAGCTGTGGAATTTTTAGCAAAACTTCAAACAAACAACTAAACTGTAAATTTGTTTTTATTCTCTTGCAGTGACAGTTTAATTTAGTGTTTATAAGAAATGGAAAACAATACATATTCAAATGCTGATATTTTAAATTTATTATTCATTCACGGACATTGCAATGGGATTATAAGCAGAACATGCACAGTTTTTAATGAGACATATCCAAATTTTCCACCAATGAGCAGAAAAAGTTAAGAAGAATTTTACCAAATCAATTAGAGTATGGTCGAATTTGTGCAAAAATAATTATTTTATCAAAACCAATAACTTCAAATGAATATAATGTAGGTAATAAATGTGCCAGCTTATTTTAATGTTCAGAATCCAGAATCCTCAACTCGTGCCGCAGAGTATGATTTAGGTATTTCACGAGCGTCCATTCACAGGATGCTAAGAACTAATGATATGCATCCATACAAAAAGCCACTTTAAGCTTTTCATCCGGGTGACAATTTTGTGAAACGATGTTAGTGCGACAACAAAAATATCCACAATTTTTGTAACATATTATATGGACAGACGAGTCAAAATTTACGAGAGAATGTATTTTTAATTGACATAATACTCATTTGTGGTCATCTGAAAATCCTCATATTATCCGGGAAAGACACTTTCAAATAAATTTAGCGTAAATGTGTTCTGTCTAATTAAAGGTAACCAAATTTCTTACCATATCTACGAAGAAAATTTAAATGCGGCGGCAGATTTTCTAGATGATATACCTTTAGACCAACTAAGGAAGTGTTGGTATGAATTAGACGGGGCTCCACCTCACTGTCATAATCAAATCGATCAACAGCTGCCTGAAATGTTTGAAGACGGATGGATGAGACGCCTAGGACCGTGGAATTGGCCCGACCTCACTTCATTAGATTTTTATGTTTGGGGAGTAATAAAACAAAAAGTTTATTTTACATCCGTTGCTTCAAAAGAGGATTTGATTGCTCGAATACGAAGAGCGTTCCATGAATTGCCCACAGCTGAAATAGCAAAAGCGGTGACTGATGGTGTTATCTCTAGAATCCACAAGTGCTTAGCTGTTAATGGGAGTCATATTGAACACTTATGACTTTTTTAAGTAATTTTTTTATCTTAGTGCATTATTATTATCAACATACATAATTAAAATTGTGTATTACTATGTATGAAGTTGATTTTTTAGAATTCTTCCTAACTTTATTCTGCTCATTGGTGGAAAATTGGGATATGTCTCATTAAAAACTGTAAATGTTCTGCTTAGTATCCCATTGCAACGTCTGTGAATAAATAATAATAAATAACTGGTGACAGTTTAGTTGTTTGTTTTGAAGTTTTGCTAAAAATTCCACAGCTCTCCTCGCAAGAAATTACATGATTTTAGGTGATTACGCAAAAAATAGTAGATAACTTAAAAATTAGAAGAGATAGGTATAGGGAACCCTGATACCGTTCGAAAGAGAATAAAATTGTGTATCAGAATATAGAAAAACATACAGGGTGTTCCACTTAAAAAAACCAACTTATGAAGGTTTGAAGTTAACTAAACTCGACATTAAATTTCTAGCACCCTGTATGCAACTAAGCCACTTTGAAAGTATGGATGGGAAGCTTAGGAGTCTAGCTATCCCCCCTGTAAATATTGTTGGTTTCTTACTATAAAATACACACGGTTTAAAGCTAGTCACTGTCTCTCTCCATTTTTTTGAAAAAAATTAATTGTCTCGAAAACGGTTAATTTTAGGAATAGCGAAACTTCATAAAACTCCACCTAAAATAACACGTGGAATCCAAAATTGCAATAATATATAGGGTGTTCCATTTAAAATAAGCAAGTTGATGGCGACTTCCGGTATAACCGGAAGTGGTACGTGGACGCCATTATTTTAGTTGAGAAGGGCATGCCCGAAAACCCGGTACCCCAAATTTTAAAAATTCAAATCAAAGTAGTCTCTGAAACAATTCTAATGGACCGTCACCGTGAGACACCCTGTATCTATGGTATCACCAAGTTATTTTTCAATGGTCCGACTAAATCTAAATAGTATTTTTTTTCTTCGCAAGGGCTTTTGGTTGCTAAACAATTGACATTAGCAAGACAATAAACGAAGTGCATATTTTAAAACAGTGCATAGTTTAAATTAAAAACTGAACTTTTACTAAAAAAAACGAAACATATGCAAGAAAGGAAGATTTATTAAGTTCAATTTTTCAATTCTAAAATGAACAATTCCGTTACTTACTGAGAAAAACTTTTTGCATACAACGGGTTCAAACACAAGTGCGTCCCACCTACGACGGCACTGTCAACCTCTCCCAGTCTAATGGCCTTGTAAGCATGTTCCACGGCGTAACACGAACTGCTGCATGCCGTATCCAAAACCACGGAGGGACCTTTCACCTTCAAGAAATAACTGAGGCGGTGGGCTATCATTGATCTTTCGCACCTAAAAAGTCCAACACCTTAGTCCACTTCTAAGAATGTAAGAAAAACTGCAATATTCAATATTATTACAACGACTTTATTTTAGTTGACGAGTACACTTCGCTGGCTAGTTTAAATCTGATGTCTTAAAAACTTCCCTAAGCCTATATATCTGTATACATATCTATCAACACAATTTATCAAGGGCTTTGAGTGTTTATTTGTTTTCGTTGGCCCTACGGCGACGTTCCCTCGCCTGCGTTGCATGTTTGGGTGCTTACAAGAACAAATATTTGAGTTGAATGAACTATTTTGGATTACTCTAGGAACAAAGCTAATACCAATAACGTCACTCATCAGTTTATGGGCGGAAGTACCGCGAAGGGGATCAGCAGTTTGTAGGCAACCCGGTTTACTTACCCGCTCACTGCGAAAGTTTGTGGACTCAAGTTGTCGAAGTACCACGCCCTGTCGTGCTCACTAGATGAAACGGCAACGTATACTCCGGTTCTGGTTCCCTCTAGCTCTGAGGGGTGCAAACCGGCGTCGAAAATGGCTTCCATCGCTTTCTCTTGGAAAATTCGAGCCATAAGGTCCATAGAATGGGACTGCCTTTCATGGACACCTAAAAAAAATATTAGTGAATTGAAGCAAACTGTTATACTAATTGTAAGTAAAACTACTTTAAAATTTGAAATAATTATTTTTACGCACAATTACCTTATAATCGGACTTTTATCCACACATATGAACCGTCTAAAGCGATACTTTATCCACTAGTGGAATAAAGCAACTTTATTTCACTAGTAGAATAATGAAAAAATAATAAACCTATAATAAATCAAATTTAATTTATTTACTTATTAACATTAAAATTTACGTTTATAGTAATAGACATTTCGTTTTTTGCTTTATCACATTTAACTTCCTTTCCGTTAATATGTAGCATCGTTGCCATCATTTTCGGAACGCATAACATCTGCCGAAGTTTGTGAAAAATTTGCACAAGTTACGGATGTCTCTTCTTGTAAGGAACAGCTATATTTTCCTTGGATTTTCCTTACAATATCAAGTTTGTTAGATATACATCCACCCATGCCCGTTTGATGGTTGTAAGTGCAGCACCTTTATTGGCCAATAAAGTTGTTGAAGTGCGCCTCATACAATGACCAGTACATGTTTCTGGATTTGCGATATTCGGGAATGAAGCAACTATTGATGGTACCTTCGCCAGTGTGTGGTTTCCAACAGACTAAGAAGAACATTTTTGATTGATGTCTTGTGTTAGGCGAATTGGGCGCAGAGAAATATATTTGCTGCATATTTCAACAGCATTCACGCAAAATCCTTTTCTTGAAATGCCCGTCTTAATGTCAGACATTGATACAAGTAGGTAACTGCCAACGTCCTATACGTCACTTTGAGACATTAATTTTAAAAGAAAAAATTGATAGATGCAAGGGAGATGCCAGTAACTCTTTTCAGGAGCGTGATATCAAGTGTATTTTGGATACCTGTAAAGGGCATAGGTGACAGAAAATTATGGTATACCATTGTTGTCCATAAATAACAAACAAATTAAAATAATCTACATTAGTATAATTTAAACGATACCCAGGCATTTGTATTTAAGTTTTCGGCAAAAGCTATTACAAATACAACAATAATTTGACAATAAACTTGACAAATATTTTAAAGTTATTTTAATTATTTTGGAGTGTTTCTGGTCATGGCCAATTTGACAACAGGTCTGATACGAGAAAAACTGCCACAAAAAAAAAAGAAAATTGCAAATATCTAATGGTAGTAACGGCAACCCTAATAATGGTTATATTTATCGGGTCAGTATTCTTCGAACTACCGTTACTGGCGATTCCTTGTGGAACACAATGTAGATGTTTTTACTCTTTTTTTGTTATTTAGTTTCTTCATCAGTTAAATCAGTGCTAGGCAGTTAAAATTAATCCAAAACAACATACAACATCAACAAAATTAAACCTCGAATAATACGCACGAAATTAAATCTATTATACGTTGTTTAATTCGGTCGATAGCTGCACGGTTTAAGGCGTCAGTACTTAAATAGATGTGTGCTATCTGCCCGGGTTTCGAATCCCGCGGCCGGTAGACCGTAGATTAGCTATGCTTTTGTCCACCCCCCCTAATTAATGAGGTTTTCCAGGTTTCCCTCATTCCTGCACTGATTGGTGGTTAGGGCCTACCAACATAAGTCGTTCCTGGGCGCAAATGCGGCCTGCTTAATAATAATATGCCGACTCCTCTCCCGCACAAGTCTCCGACTTCTGGGCTAATTCTCGTAGTTAGAATGAGGAGTAGAGATATTATTATTATTATTGT
>NW_019416728.1:143770-161706 GCF_000390285.2 Anoplophora glabripennis
TATTACTATTACTATTACTATTACTATTACTATTACTATTACTATTACTATTACTATTACTATTACTATTACTATTACTATCGTTATCGTTATCGTTATCGTTATCGTTATCTTTATCATTATCATTATTATTATTATTAGTATTATTAGTATTACTATTACTATTACTATTACTATTACTTATAACAGGTAAAAATAGCAAAAATTCACGAAAATGTGCTAGGAAAAATACAAAATTTGTTTTTTTCTATATTCAAAAGTTCATTTACCGCCGAACATGAATCTACGGTCAAAATTGATGGTTCTTTTTCTAACCTCAAAAAAAACAGGTCACTTAAGGTCAGAAATCACGAATTTTCAAAAGATAACAGATTCGCGCCAAATTTGGTGTAGGGGGATTTCGGGGTCGCTGATCGCGGATCCGAGGTCAATTTTGTAAAATTCAACATGGCGGATCAGAGATGGCCGAACAAATTTTCAAAAATTAACACATTCGCGTCAAATTTGGTATACGAGGGTTTTCGGGGTCGCTGATTACGAATTTCAGAATTGCGAAATTCATCTTGTTATATTTTTGTTTACTTTATAACCTGAGTACCCAATCATGTTTTAACCTTCTTAAAGTACATAGGTTACTGATAAAATTTTTAAAAACGAATTTTGTAAATCTGATCTCGGATTCGTGATAAGTGACCCCGAAAACCCCGGGATACCAAATTTGGCGCGAATCTGCTTTTCTTTTAAATTCGTGATATCTGATCTTAATTGATCCGTTTTTTTTGAGGTTAGAAAAAGAACCATCAATTTTGACAGTGGATTCACATTCGGCGGAGTCTTAAAACCATATAAATGAACATCTGAATATAGAAAAAAAAATTTTTGACACTTTTCCTAGCACTTTTTCGTGAATTTTTGCTATTTTTCACCTGTTTTTTGAGGTTAGGAAATTCCTGTGATGTGATTCTGACACCAGATTCGTGATCAGGAGGCAAAAATACTACGGATAACATATGTCGCATGAAAAACACAGACAACTTTTTTTAGTGTGGCTGTGTAATACATATACAGTGTGCCCAAAAATAATGGAACAAAATTCAGATTTTTTTTCCAGTTGAGATTTTAAAAAATCGCTGACACAGGTCAATTAGTAAATAGAAAATATACAATGTCTGACAATTTCTATTTACTAATTGATCTGTTCCAGCGATTTTTTAAAATTTCAATTGGAAAAAATATTAATTTTTCATTTTAGGACACACTGTATATTTCCTAATTTCAATTTGCAGAAGACACGAATACCATCAAGTACAATTTGGAAATGATTGGAACGATGTTTGTCGCTTACCGAAAAATCCACCGTCGTATTTGTCAAACTCCAAAACGGCTCCTAGGCGAGAAGGTAACTCAAAATGGTCACAATCCCATTTTTTATTTAGCGACACCATGTCTACCTTGTTGAACAGATTTTCCTTCATTTCATAGATGTTCCTCGAATTTGGAAACACCCCGGCGATACCTATGTTTTTGTTTAATAATAAATTCGGTGATATTCTTACTTGAGCAAAGAACAAAAAACTGAGAAACTCCATCAAAAATTGCTTACCTGATATGACGACTTCTTCTCCTGGTGAAGGATGAGCCAGTAATTTTCCTCCATCGTGATAAAATTTGTCATATCCGCTTTGAACCATTATGCCAGTAGCTACCTTAAACACTGATAATAAAGTACATCAACAGATTTAATTTTTTTCCAAAAAATCTTATCAAATGAAGTGAATATGAAGTGAAGAAAGGTGTGTAAGATTTTGACAAAAATAGAAATCGAAACATTTACACAATTTTTGTCAATGTAATGGTAGTTTTGCATTCAAGAAAGGAAGTCGAGAACTAAAAAGCATTCCTTTGAATCAAGAAGGTTTAAGCGCGGTGACTATCATAACGATAGCGACATAGACCACCATAGCAACCTAATAATCAGTAAAAATTTAGTTGTTTGAAAAAGTAGTCTCATAATTAGCTGCCAACCCTGAACAGGCCGATTCTATGATCAAAACTAAGTAAAAAAGTTCATATGAACATGGGTCCGGAAATGCTTCCTAAGGGCATAGGGACCCATTGAAGAGGGAGGAATGGAAATCATTTTTTTGCAATGTCTCTCAATCGCGTTGTGATAAATGAATGAAATTTGGTATACACAGCTAAATTTTGATGAGCAATTTGATGGACTAATCCATTTATTTCCACAAGGTCCATTGGGGTGGGTACGGGGAGGTCCTTGGTACTTCGCGTGTGTAACTTTTTCATCTTTGACTTTTTAACAAATTGGACAGCAAATTCCGTTTTCCCGAACTGTTTTACGTTAAAAAGGTACTCTTGTTTCAAATCGTTATCTTTAACGGTTTCTGAGAAAACCGCTCTTGAATTAATCCCACTTTGGTCAATTTCATAGTAATTTAAACAAAACAAATTTTTTTGTTTAAATTTAATCTAATTTTAATAAAAAAATAATAATAAAAAATTAAATTAAATAAAAATTAAAAAACGTGAATTTACGTAAAAATTATATTATATTATATTTTTATGACTGTGGAAACTAATATGTTATTGTACATAATATTTATCATCTATTCAGCTTGCCGAAACAAAAAGTCGCGCCCAACTCTAAATTACCTGGCCTATTAATTCAAAATGAGTTCGGAAAGTGAAGACGAGCGTTTACCAGGGGAAGTATTGGAAGGGGCACAAAGTGCTGTTTCACAAGTAATCCCCAAAAAATCGTACGAGTTTGCCTATAACGAATTCAAAGGGTGGTGTAGTTCGAAAAAAATTCAAAAAGTCTCCAAAACGGTATTACTGGCATATTTCCGACATAAAATTAGTATTTTGCAGCAGGTGACAAAAAAAAACACTTTGTCAACTGGAAATTTAACGAAAATGTCGACTTTTGATAACAGTTTTCGAAAAAAAAGTAATTCGTATCATAGTTCGTTTCGACTTAAATTGTAAAAATGTATGTGAAAGACAAATTTCCGTTTCCAGCACGAATTAATATCGGTATATAATATTTTTTGTTAATAGACTTACCCCAGTAGGTATAATCTTCCCTTGTTGCAAAAAATTACTAATCTCCTGTCGTAAAGTAAAAGCGAATATACTCACTTAATCAGTGGTCAGGAAAAACCTTGAATTAATGATTGAAAATAAGCAAATTTGTACTTGATACAAAGGTTCGTATCATATAGCTACACTGCGTCTAAATAAAAGAACAATTTGTCATATCAGCTTCAATTTCGGAAATCTTCTAAGTTTTTATAGCTTTTGGGTGTTTTTACAGTTGTTTTGCAAAAAAATGTTTTAATTTACAGATAAAACATTGTTCTAAACAGGCATCAACAATTATAAAATTATAGTGATCTGTGCAATATTCAAGTAATTCATCCTGTAAATGTTATAGGTCGCCACAATCGCTTTAACAGCTCCCAACCTATCAAGTAAATGTCTGTATTAGTTTCCTTGTGTATGCGCAAATTCGTAACATCGAAATGACGTTTTCAAACGTATTTTGATCAAATGAATTTAACGATAATTTAATAGTTTGACACGGATAAGCAGACAAACAAATTAGTACATTCGAAATTACATATAGTTATTTATGGTACTAGTGTGTTACGGTATATCACCCAGTCACGCTGGGCTAATTTTCCCAAGTATAACGTAACACACAAGCACCTTATCCAATACTTTCATAGAATTTCGTTTTACTAATAAATAAAAGTAACTTAAAATTTCAAGTAGTCAATGTAAGAAAAAGTAATTTAACGGCATGAATGTATTTTTAAATATTACAAAGGATGCGAGTGTCAACCTAAATTGTGTCTGTAACCAAGTGTTGTCAGTAAACAAATAATATTTTTTTAGTTGAAATCACGTTGAAATCCTAAAACCAAGACTGAAAAAATGTAAAATGTGGAAATTCCATCTGAAATTTTAGAAAAAGCTAATGCGGCTACTGCAGGCATCATTCCGGAGAAATCAAAATCTATACAGGGTGTCTCATAATTAGCTGCCAACCCTGAACAGGCCGATTCTATGATCAAAACTAAGTAAAAAAGTTCATATGAACATGGGTCCGGAAATGCTTCCTAAGGGCACAGGGACCCATTGAAGAGGGAGGAATGGAAATCATTTTTTTGCAATATCTCTCAATCGCGTTGTGATAAATGAATGAAATTTGGTATACACAGCTAAATTTTGATGAGCAATTTGATGGACTAATCCATTTATTTCCACAAGGTCCATTGGGGTGGGTACGGGGGGGCCCTTGGTACTTTGCGTGTGTAACTTTTTCATCTTTGACTTTTTAACAAATTGGACAGCAAATTCCGTTTTCCCGAACTGTTTTACGTTAAAAAGGTACTCTTGTTTCAAATCGTTATCTTTAACGGTTTCTGAGAAAATCGCTCTTGAATTAATCCCACTTTGGTCAATTTCATAGTAATTTAAACAAAAAATAATAATAATAATTTAATACGTAATCAGTAATACACATTATTGATGTAGAACAATTATGATATGATGATTTGTTTATGGCTTTTGCGATGGTAATGCTGCGCGGCAGAACGCGAGTACGGCAGAAGGTTTCCAAACAGAAGGCTGACATCAAGGAGGACATTCCTCACTGTATTCCGCAATTTAGCTGCAACCGTCACTTTTCGAAGGGATCATAAGATGGAAACTTAATTTTGATAACAGACAACAAGCTATTTTAAAAACTGTTCAAAAAACCCTCCACCTTCTCTGATACAAAGTCTTGCCCTACGTGTAACACTTCTCGAAGCTATTAAGATGCTAAAACGGTTTTGACGAATTTCATTGGCTGCATCATTGATACGCTGCAGCAATTCCTCACGGGTATCGACTTCGGTGGCGTAAACTTTTTGATTTAGATATCCCCAGAAAAAGAAGTCCAGCGGGGTTAGGTCGGGAGAACGCGGCGGCCAAGCTACCGGTCCGTGCCTCCCTATCCACCGTCCAGCGAAATTTTCGTTTAGGAAATTTAGAACATTGCGACCACTATGTGCCGGGGCTCCATCGTGTTGAAAAAACATGTTACGTCGTAAATTTAGAGGCAGATCATCGAGAATTTGGGGAAGATTTTCTTGAAGTAAGTTTAAATAAAGATTTGAATTGAGACGTTGTGGAATTTCAATAGGTCCAATCAGAGTGTCGTGAATTATTCCCGCCCATAAATTTATGGAAAACCGTTGCTGGAAGTTTGTTCTCCGAACAACATGTGGGTTCTCTTCTTCCCAATAATGAGAATTATGAAAATTTAATTTTCCATTTCGGGTAAAAGTAGCTTCGTCACACCACAAAATTTTGGAAGCTTGCTCGTTGTCCAGCGACAAAATCCAGCGACAAAATTGCATACGTGGCGCAAAATCTTCTGGTATCAAGCCATGTACACGTCGATAGTGATAGGCATGTAGACCTTGTCGCTTTAATATTCTTCCAACCTGAAATGTTAGTAGCACATCTAATCAATTCTGTTAAGGAAATCTTTAAGATATGTAGTACCGTTGGCCGAGGAACATTTATTTGCCTTGAAATGTTCCGTATGCTAGTCGTAGGATCTTGTTCAATAGCGTCAAGGACCTCCGCTTCCCTATTAATCCTGGGACGTCCTTGACCCGGTGCCTTTCGAAAAGTGGCGGTTGCAGCTAAGTTGCGGAATACCGTAGGGAATGTCCTCCTTGATGGCAGCCTTCGGTTTGGAAACCTTCTCCCGTACTCGCGTTCTGCCGCTGCAGCATTACCATCGCAAAAGCCATAAATAAATATCATATCAACTAACTCTTGTCCCGTAAACTCTTCCATTTTTTTCGCTTAGAACTATTAAATTGGCAATCGGGTTGACAATACTTTGACATAAGAATACCTTGATAATTTTGTTTAAATTACTATGAAATTGACCAAAGTGGGATTAATTCAAGAGCGATTTTCTCAGAAACCGTTAAAGATAACGATTTGAAACAAGAGTACCTTTTTAACGTAAAACAGTTCGGGAAAACGGAATTTGCTGTCCAATTTGTTAAAAAGTCAAAGATGAAAAAGTTACACACGCAAAGTACCAAGGGCCCCCCCGTACCCACCCCAATGGACCTTGTGGAAATAAATGGATTAGTCCATCAAATTGCTCATCAAAATTTAGCTGTGTATACCAAATTTCATTCATTTATCACAACGCGATTGAGAGATATTGCAAAAAAAATGATTTCCATTCCTCCCTCTTCAATGGGTCCCTGTGCCCTTAGGAAGCATTTCCGGATCCATGTTCATATGAACTTTTTTACTTAGTTTTGCTTCGTCGCGCATCTGCTACTCTCTTGGCCAATGCTTGAGGGGAAATTACACTCAAACGTCACGACGGATGGAAGCCATCTACCGTGGCAGAAAGTTATATAGGAAGTCATTTTCCAGCAAAATTGATATTGTTAAAAAGATACAAGGGGTGCAGACTCCTGAAGCAAGCACAAGCAAAGAGGCAACCTGTTCTATAAATTTACCACAATCACAAAATGATTCCAATAATCCTTTGGCACCAAATTACGGCTTTACCATAAATGTTAATGTTAACATTAATAAGTAGGTAGATTGTAAGTTTGTAGCATTTTAGGTTATTTGTTGATTTATTATTGTTTTAAATTGGTTTTCTAACAAAAATTAGTAAAATAAACCAAACATTTATTTGTCTTTTTTGAATTTCTACAAGTCACTAGTGGATTATAAGTCATAACTTACTAGTAACGTATGACTTATAACTTACTAGTGACTTATAGGCCACATTATTCCTTTAAAACCAAAGAAATTATAGTATCATATACAAGTGTTGGATAAAAAATTAAACCTCATTCTTAATTGCCAAAACGAAGAGATTGATTTTTCGAAAGGTCAATAAGTTATTGAAAAATTTGGTTAAGCAAATTTACCAACAAGCCGTGTATCTGCGGTATTTTGAATAACACGCAGTTTAGTATAAAACGCATATTTTTTAATTCGCTTGCAACAGTACATTTTAATTTCCATAAAATTTGTTATTTAGATCATTCATTATATGACACATTGAAACGTCTATATTTGAATAATTATTCAAAAAAAAATATTAAGTAGGTATTAAGCTAATTGTGAAACTATATATATGCTTCTTACATCAAAAATTTAGATAATCATCAATATTCAATTTGGTTTTATAATTAAAAAAACTAAACGTAATAAAAATTCCACTGCGATGATTGTACATTTGCCTCAATGTCGTAGTCTAGAACTAATGATCAAAAATTTAAAAAGGTAAATGTCTGGTGTGGCATAATGTATCATAAAATAATTGGTCCTTCCTTTTTGGAAGAAACTCTTAATCAAAATTCGTATTTGAAAATTCTCAATAATTTTGTTTTGGCAGAACTAGATAGCGACAATTTAGAGTTCAGAAGAAAACTAATCTTTCAACAAGACAAATGTCATAAACATAAAGCAAAAAGTGTAGTCAAACGATTGTGACGATAACATCGATTTACTTAAGCAAAAAATTCAGGAATTTAGAAATTTTATGTTATACAGGGAGATTCACAAACGGTGACCAAAAATGAAAGCTCGTATTATTTGGTGAATTTTAAGAGGAGTCTTTCCTATAAAGTTTTCGTCTAGGAAGCTTCGTGAAAAAGATACAGGGTATTAAACTTAAAAAAATGTTTTTAATTTTTTTAAATAATTTAAAAACTAATGTGATGTGTCGAGGACCGTTACCGTCGTGATATTCGTATTGAGCGTCCTCAAAAACCCCGAGGTAACGAGTTTCGGTTGAGTTTATAACGAATTTCCATAAAACTTCAGGAGACGACGCGGAAACCGGCCACCCTGGGCACTAGGTATCTCGGAGACCGTTGCCGTTGTGATATTCGTGTTCCGTGACCCCAAAAACCCCCGAGTAACAAAATTGAACTCATTTCCGTCAATATTTACCGATTTATAAATTTTTAATATTTTAACTCTTCGAGATGCAATTTTAAAAATGCATTTTTCTTATGCACCGATGCAGTTTTCATTTCTCATTGATCACATAGGGTCACAAACTTTCTGGACGCTCTAACGAATCGAATGCAAAAAACCGCATCACGATCCATCTTACCGGATACCATAATCTTGCTTGTGAACGTCAGTTTTTCTATAATATTGTAAATGCAACTAAAATTTTCCAGATGCATTTAGTAGTTTGACCTTGAAAATTTAAAGAATTTTGCCTGCGGCGCTTTTTTCTT
The DNA here is from genome assembly GCF_000390285.2 of Anoplophora glabripennis. Taxonomy (NCBI): domain Eukaryota; kingdom Metazoa; phylum Arthropoda; class Insecta; order Coleoptera; family Cerambycidae; genus Anoplophora; species Anoplophora glabripennis. Next base: position 152,086 of record NW_019416728.1, read on the forward strand.
GCCCACCTAGTAAAGAAGCCACGAGCCTCATCTATTCACAATGCCACGTGCCACCATACTGCGCTCTCCATGAATAAATAATAAATTTAGAATGTCAGCATTTGAATAAATGTTAATAATCTAGTCGGCAGAGGCCGGAGAGTTACTGTTGGTGGCATTTCCTTGATAACTCGGAAATAACTACACAGGAATACTTTAAATGATGAGTACAATAACAGGCTAATTTGTTGACAAAGTATTTTGTCAGGAAAAAAGTTATTAACAATTTAATCGTGAAAAAAATTATTTTAGTAGTTTTCTTTAAATAACTCGGCGGGATGAATTTGTACAAAAAAATGCTTAGGACATGATTTTGTTCGTAACAAAAATAGCTACAAAATGGCGTGGTCCTATTACGAAATTTGCAATAACAAAGCCGTGAGAATGAAAAAACGGTATAAAACGTTGCTGTAAAAATGTCAATTATAAACGAAAAGTGAAAAAACTTTCGAAAACTATAGTTCAATATACAGTGTAGGAAAGTACCGATGGTCTATCAGAAGTTACGTGAGAGCGATAAAGTAAGCCATAGAAATCCATGTGATAGACAAGGATGGCTATAATGAAGGCGTCTAATAGTCAACGCACATTTCGCCCTTCCACAAATAAGAAGTGGCCCGGCTAACAGGCGCAAAATGTTATGTAGCTTCTAAACTATGAAAATTATTATTTTTATAGGTAATTGTGCTGGTTAATCTACCGCGATGGAATATTTTATAAATATACATATATATTTTTCCAAAAATTAAAAAAAAAACGGTGACGTATAAAACTAGGGTGACGTATAAAATCTTACCAAAGCTGCAAAAATGAAGATAATTGAATTTTGCAAATTGCTTTTGGTTTCTGCATATTTACACTATGTGTGTACCAAATTTCAAGTGTCAGCNAAACTAGGGTGACGTATAAAATCTTACCAAAGCTGCAAAAATGAAGATAATTGAATTTTGCAAATTGCTTTTGGTTTCTGCATATTTACACTATGTGTGTACCAAATTTCAAGTGGCAGCAAAGCTTCGAACAAATTTGACAAAGTTTCGAGTTTCAGATGCCTATGAATGTATAATACCTTATAGAACAAAAAGTTTTGCTCTATTGATTTTCGGCTTTAGCGTCATTTCTTCTTATTTGTGGAAGGGCGAAATGGGCGTTGACTATTAGACGCCTTCATTATAGCAGCTTTGGCATCATTATTGTATATAACGAGCGTTCAAATAAAAACGTGGTCAAGTTGGTTCTGAAAATTTGGACGTAGGGCGTAGCGTATAGCAAATGAACTTAAACGTCATCTGTCAAAGCGCTATATCGCCGCTATCAATTTGAATATTTTCTTTTTAAAAAGAGTTTAAAATGGTGTTTTCTCAAGAACAAGAAGTGTTTATCATAGAGTCCTACTTTAGAAATGGACGCAAGATTGATGGAATATGGAAGTATTCTATTGAGGAATGTTTCATAGAATTTCAAAATCAATTTCTCGGCGTTGTTGAGTACAACATTTTTTAAAGTGCAGTTCAGCATTGTGATAATGTTTTTCGTGAAACGGGCAGTGTAACAAGAAAAGAAGGAAGCGGCCGACCAAAAATGCGGACTGAAGAATTAAATGAAAATGTCCAACAAATAATGGAAAATGCGCCAAGAACTTCTGTACGTGTTTTATCACAAATGGTGGGAGTATCAGTCGGTACCTGCCACACAGTGTTAAAAAAAGATTTGCGTTTGTTCTCCTATCGTTTAACTTGTCAGCAAGAACTTCATGAAGTTGATTTTCCGCGACGGGCTGTATTTTGTGAATGGTTTTTAAACAACTACGGTGAACTTCATAATATCACCTTTTTTTCTGATGAAGCCTAGTTTCATTTAAGTGGTTACGTAAACTCACAGAATATGAGAATGTGGTCTTCTGAAAAACCAGATAACTTTTTTGTCGAGGGCCCTCTACACGCTCAAAAAATTGGAGTTTGGTGTGCTCTCAATCGAAGGAGGATTTATGGACCTATTTTTTTTAATGGTACTCTTACTGCGCAAAGGTATAGAGAAGAAATTATCGCTCCTTTTGTTAACCAGCTGGAAGAAAACGAAATTACAAACTTTTACTTTCAACAAGATGGCGCAAGGGCACATACGGCAGGCGAGACGATGAATATGTTGAGGGAAGTTTTCCAAAATCGACTAATAAGTCTCAATTCTGAACATGAATTTCCACCGAGGTCATGTGATACTACGCCGTGTGATTTCTTTTTGTGGCCTTACCTTAAAAACACTATTTTTGAACTGCCTATTCCTGATTTAAACCATCTGCAGGCTCGACTTATAGACAAGATTGGTGAAATTAACAATACCCCGAGCATCTTAGAAAATGTCTTTAATTCTTTGAGGAACAGGTGTGAAAAGTGCTTGAAACAAGGAGGGGGACACTTTCGGCAGCTGCTTTAATTTATTGTTATAACAAGGAGGGGGACACTTTCCGCAGCTCCTTTGTTTGTTATTGTTATCACGATTATTCTTTAAAATAAAGTTATACAAGTCATTAACGTTATTGAAACTGACAGCTGCTATACAGCTCGTTGAGAAATGAGGTTAAGTTGGTCGCTATAAGCTACTCCCTACGTCCAATGTGTCAGAGCCAACTTCGACCACGTTTTTATTTGAACGCTCGTTATATTGAACTATAGTTTTCGAAAGTTTTATCACCTTTTGTTTATAATTGACATTTTTACAGCAACTTTAAAAAATTAACGTTTTATACCGTTTTTTCAATCTCACGGCTTTGTTATTATAAATTTCGTAAACGGATCACCGCCATTTTGTAGCTATATTTATTACGAACAAAATCATGTCCTAAGCATTTTTTCGTACAAAGTCATCCCGCTGAGTTATATAAAGAAAACTACTAAAAAAAAAATTGTTCACTATTAAATTGTTAATAACTTTTTTTCCTGATAAAATACTTTGTCAGCAAATTAGCCTGTTATTGTACTCATCATTTAAAGTAGGCCTGTGTAGTTATTTCCGGGTTATCAAGGTTTGACACAGGCCGAACCTCTACCAACTGGACTATAAAGTTTTCCATTGTTTAACAATAAATCAAACATTCACTGTATGTGTTAAGTTGACAACAATAAATTGGTGACAGATTAAGTGCTTGTTTTGAAGTTTCACTAAAAATTTCACAGCAATCCTCGCAGAAATTACGCGATATCCGTTGACAGCACGAAAAACAGTAAATACCTTAAAAACCAGAAGAGATAGGTATAGGAAACCGTTATATCATTCGAAAGACAACAAAGTTATTCATTAGGTTGCGCAAAAATATACAGGGTGTTCCATTTAAAAAAAATAAGTTAAGATGGTTTAAAGTTGACTAAATTCGGCATTAAATTTCTACCACCCTGTATGGACTTAAGTCATTTGAAATTATGGCAGGGAAACTTAGAGTTTTAGTTATATTCCCTATAAATTTTATCGCTCTAACTTTGTTACTGTAAAATACACATCTTTTTGAATTAGGCAGTACTTCATTCATTTGTTTTAAAATTAAATATATCAAAAACGGTTAACTTTAAGAATAGGAAACCCTTTTGAAAGTTCACCTTAAAATTGACGTTGCAATTGAAATAGATTATGTTGAAAATTTAAATTAAGTACCTATCATAAAAATTGTAGGTCTTTTGTTTTTTATTGCTAAGAGAAATTTTGCTCTAATATCCCCCGCAGAGTTGATTGAGAATCAAGGGGTCGGTCAGTGGTCGAAAAATTATGGAAAAAATGGTTACCGTCTAGTCTGAATTGACGACTACCACGCCACCTGAACTAATATTTGAAAGCGCGAAATATAAACATGCTAGTTAGATACTTTTATTGCAAGTAGGTTTGGTTGGTAGTACCTTTATTTTACATAAGCGATAATTTTGTTCTTTGATTTCAACTAGATTCAACTAAACTAGGCCCCTGCCCGCTAACCTTTTCTGTTTCAGAGACAGCCAGGATCAAGAAACGAAGACAACGACACACACACACATACACACCCCCCATACCCTCCTTACCCCTCCCCTACCGCGCTAGCCTAAGGGCCACCTTAGCAAAGCGCATCCCAGGCTGCATAGCCGCATTGCCCTACCCAACCATACCACACATAAATATGACACAACCCCCGGGGTTTACACAGACGAGCCGGCGAAGCAAGAAGAGCGCCAGAAGAAAGGGCCCTAGCCGGTGGGGCCCAGCCAGGACAAAAGGAGGTCCCACAAAGCGCCTACACCGGCCGCATTTGCGGTCGGGGTAGACGACGGATGGGGCCCACCTACGAAGGCTGTCCAGGCCTACACGAGATGAGGCAGGATAAAGAGGGATAATCCCCCTCGATCCCAAATCATTGAGGCCAATTTCTAGCCATGGAATAATTGCGCGCGAACTAGACTAGGGACTAGAATTTGTTTAATGTTAAATTAATTTATTAATTTATAAAATACCTATTTTGTACATTTTTAAAACATGAAAAAGGTGAAATCAAATATTTACTTTCACATTTCAGAAATATTTTAAAGCTATTGTGCAATATTTTTACATTTTTTTTAACGAAAATGAAATATTTTGCGATATTTTGATATTGTTGTGGTAGCATTTAAAGTATCTTAAACTTTTTTTCGATCGTTGAAAAACATTTTTAAAATATTGCGCGCTGTTAGGGGAATTACGCACGCAATATACAGGGTGTTTCCGAAATGAGCAACATAAATGTAAGCCGACCCTGTGCATCTTGTGCACGTGTGTCGTGCATTGCAACTCCATAAGTTGGTTAGACCCATCAAAATCCGCAACCAGAGTCAACGACCTACCAAAATCCGCGACATGGCGCCCAACGTGGGGCTATGATAGTGTGAGATGGTACTTAGTGTTAACATAGAGGTAAATTAAAAAAGATCACCTTTATTAAATAAATGTTTTCAACCCAAAAGGGTAAATACACAAAACACTTCTTTATTTTCCTAAGAAAAACAATTCTCTTCCAACGGCACAAAATGCTTCGCAATTGTCTTTCAGTTTTTCATGATGCATTTGGGGCAGTTACATTTCCTTCTTCCATAGAGGTCTCAAACGCTTCGCTGAAGGCCGAAGGCGCAACACTCTTCTTAGTGCCTTTCCTTCGCATTTTCCTCAGGTCGTGGTAGCTCCTACGGGTGCCATTTTCGTCGAGTAGGTGCCGCCTCAATTTACCACCTACAACGACAGAAAAACAGCACGCGTACACCGAGGAAAAACTGTATTACCAAATACAGAAACAAAGATTTTGCTAGGATTCACATCCCGGGGTGTTAAATCTGACTTGATGACCCTACTCACCTTCCTGCACTTCTCTCCAGTCGAACTCGTAGTCGTAGGGGTTGGCATCCACGAACTCCTCAGCTTCCACACATAAACTCTGGTACTCCTCGTAACAGAGCTGTTTGTCCAGGTCCGAATCCACGACGGCGTAAGGATCGGGCGGAAGCGGTGGTTTCTCCTTCACCACTTCCGGGAACAGTGCTGCCACCGTGTTGTGGAAGATGGTGTCGCCCTCTTTTAGCCTACAATAATAACTCGCATAAAAGTACTACCGTGACATTTTCAATAGTCATGGTTTTTCCTTCTTTCTTTTTTTAAGATGGTTTTAGTTTGTAATATTGCGCTCCGTACATACCTTTGCTTCTGCTTCCTCTTCTTCATCTCATTCTCCTCCTCCAGCTTCTGCAAGGGCTTCCTCCTCTTTTCCAGTTCCTTCGTATCGAGCTGCTTCTTGCTGATGATCATGCTCTTGATCCTAGCCTCTCTCTCCAACTGCCTCTGTTCGATCATCCACTCGATAAACTTACCTGGAACATCGCAAAAAAAAAACGAGTCTTGTTAGCCACCGAAACGTACGTCTCTTACCGGGCTGGGGGCCCTTGGGGGGCAACTTCTCCTGTGGTTTCTCGTGCAATATCTCGGCGGCTCTCCTACGCCTCTCTTCTTCGTCTCTGTCTTTCCGCTCCCGCAACTCGTCCTCCTTACGCTGGAGGCAGCCGTCGTGCCGTTTGTTCCAGTCGTCTTGCCACGCGACGAACATTTTCTTGCGCTCCACCTCCCTGTCGATGAAGGCGGTGAAGGCCGCCATCTTGCTCGCCACTGTTTCCTTGGTCTCAGCGTTGAAAAAAAACAGACGAAAGGCACCTGCGACATAGTGTTAATAAAGGATTTAATTGTAAGAATGATTTAAAAAAGTATGACTTCGTCAAATAAATAAAAACGACTGTATCCATAAATCTAGGTATTATCACTTTATTAGAATTGCCCTGCAATTGAAACTCTATAGGGTGTCCTGGTACTTGATACAAGCTTATGAAAGGAGCTTTAAGTTAAAAAAAAAAATCGTCAAGATTCGTTGAAAAACAACGGAGTTACAGACTGTCAAAGTTGACGGCCTATTGTTAAACAAATTAGGTTGGTAGCGGCTAAAAAATACTGTCATAACCGGCAACCCGAGTACTTTCCCAAATAAAAATATTTTATTTGTGAAAGTATGTTAAGTGCATAAGAAATATTGTCAAAAGTCAGTGGGTCGCTTGATTTTCGTCGAGCCGTGGCGCGTAGGAGGGGTGGGGGAAGCGAACGACAGCGAGTCCGAAGAAGAAAATGACCATAATATTCATAGTCCTGCCGTTAAAAAAGCGAAATTCGCTTGAAAATAGTATATTTGACAGTCTATAACTGCGTTGCTTTTTAACGAATCTTGACGATTTTTTTTTTAACTTAAAGCTCTTTTCATAAGCTTTCCAAATAGGTATGTAATAATACATAATGGCCAAATGAAAACGAAACAGAATAATTCATCATCAGGCGGGCGGTCATCAGTTTGAACATTTAATCAACTAAGTAGTAAATAAGCAACTAAACATAATTTAAATTTTAAAATGTAATTTTTTTTCAAAGTATTGGGCGGAATTATAAAATTTAAAGTCTGTTGTAAATTGTAAAGAGAATTGTAAGAGCTTTCAAAAGAAATATTACTCAACCCCTAATGCCATTTAAATATTTTGGGGTGATGCTTACCCTTGCTTGGGGGTGAAAGTGGCGGAGTCAAAAATACCAGCAAAGAATGTCCCCTTTTAATCTAAAATCGACGGGTCTAAACGATTTTCTACAATCGTGACGCAGTTCCTGAAAATGGCTCTGTCTCGTTTTCATTTGGCCACCCTGTATATAACTATCTCACGCTCGTACGTTGCATATTTCATTTTACAAGTAAGACTAAAAAATAAAAAAACCTTCCAAATTGCATAATTTAAATTTAAAAAAAAATGATAGATTTCAATGTATTATTATGAAATCCACCGTAAAAAATCAGTGCGATTGTGGAAGTTGCTCGGGATCGTCCAGACTAAAATTAGTTAATTTGTTTACAAGGCCATAACTTACCGATTCCAGATTTCGTGCGAGTTATTAGACAGTGATAAGGAATGAGAGGATGCGATGCCAAAACGTTCTGGTAATAATAATAATAATGCAGTTTATAAATGTTTAATTCAAAAGTCATAAATAAACTTCTTCTGTTGATAATTTTGATCTAATCAATATTTTTTGACGCTCGAGGGCTAGTTTTGTTGGTATTTTGAAGACGAAAGAAAAAGTACTTTACTGTTTTCTCGTGGAAATGAACGGAAAAAAGTTATAAGCGAAAAACGTGAATTTACGTAAAAATTATACAATTAACCACCCTGTAAACAATCTTCCCCCCATTTTTATGACTGTGGAAACTAATATGTTATTGTACATAATTATATTTATTATATAGTGATAAATTCAGCTTGCCGAAACAAAAAGTCGCGTCCAACTCTATATTTATGTCCAATTCTGGGTTGTTAACCATTGGCATAGTCCGTCCCTGTCGTTCTGGGCATAATGAAGTTTCACTTACATTAAAAACAAGCTGTACGCATGTGTTATCACCAAATTTGCATCATGCTGAAGTTAACAGTTTAGAGACTGTAAATTAAAACAACTTTTTAATTTTCACCTTTGAGGGCCCGTAACTTATTAACGAAGGCCCGTATGGGCCTTAAAAAAATGTATATGAAGAACTGATATTATTTTGACCTCATCTATTTGTATGCGACTTTTTTATATCAGGTACCGGGACACCCTGTATATTGTTTTATTTCAAGGCAAAAATAATTTAAGGTATGACATTTGTAAATATCCCGATTCCGTTCTAGTTCTATGATGTTCAGTGATTCCATGGTTATGAAGATGTTTTAACATTTAGAAAAACTTTGCCATAGGTTCGTAAGTGACGGAAATTTCAAAGTAATAGAAGAAATTGATAAGGAAGTCTTTTGTTGCGACTAGTAAGGAACTTCCTCTGCAATTTCTTAGCATATTGCTGGTGTAGGATAAATTTTAGAGTGAGAAAGATGAGGACTCTATAATGTGCATGTTCCTTAAAACTGTCTCTGCGGCATTCTATTGGTAAAGGCTATGTAAATTGCAGTACAATTAACAGTATTGAATTTGTGTCAATCTTTTAATGTAACCGCAGTGTAACATGGTATTTCTAAGATAGGCAATACTACATTTCAAATTAAGCGCCGTAAGACGGCATATTTTCTATGAAGTCTGTGATTGGTCGCACTTTTCTATTTAGTGCTATTACCGGTGTTTGCCGTTTGTTATTTTTTATCTAATAGTAAGAAATAAACCGAGTCTCTAAAACAAAGCTGTTCGATTATTTTGCCTCACCTTGCTTATCCCCGGCCCCGTATATGTCCTTCTTCAGCTTCAAAGGGTGCATGGCGGCCGCTGTGATGTACTGACTAGAATACATGACGGATTTCACTGGATACTTGCTGCTGTTCGCCAATACCCAATCCTCTATGTGACCGCTCATCAGCAGAATTGTGAACATGTAGGGCTGGTGAAAGGGAGTAACCGAAGCGAAAGAGATTTAGAGAGACCGTCAATGATATTTACACAAAATACCCACTGACACAGACCAGGGGCATTTAGGGATAAAATAAAAATAAATAAATAAATAAATAAAATAAATCCAATCGAAAAAAGTTGAACGAGAAAGTAACAGCTATTGAAAAAATATTTTAAAATATATCGATTGCTGTATTACTTTTCGAGATATATCGAAAAAACCGTCAAAAATCGATTTTTCTTGTTTTTGGTATATCTCTCGTAAATTAAGGTTTTGAAACTTGTTACTTGCTGTAAATGTAGTCCTCGGCAAGCAAAAAAAAGCGCCTTTTTTAAATTAAAAAATATTAAAAATTTTTCGAGTTATATCGATTTTTCGAAAAAAAAGGTCATCAAGAAAATCGGTCCTTCTTGCTCGACGAATAGACGTAGAGAAACGAATCAGGGCTCATTTTTTTCCTTAAGAGTTGTACTTTCATGGTAAAAAAGGGTGATAACGAGTTTATTCATTTCAACTGTCCAAAGTTGGTTTTGAAAAAAGTAAAAATTTTTTGGTCGCGTTTTTCTTGAATAACTTTTTCGATTTTCATTTCTCGATAATGTCTATTACAGGAATCGATTACTGGCACTTTGGAGCCGATATATATA
>NW_019416728.1:161962-170179 GCF_000390285.2 Anoplophora glabripennis
CCTTATAATTAAATAAAAATTAAAATATCAAATTAATTGTACCGTAACCCACATAATTTCAGTGTCATAAAAACAACTAAAATGTAATAAAACCTGAAAGAAAGTGACAGTTTTATGATGGCGATATTATTTGTTATAAATAATTATTAAAATGTTAACAAGAGGTGAGAGAATTTTAGACTAAAGGAAAATAGTCCAGACGGTATCCGTTTCAAAAAGTCCATATTTGGGTGAATCGTACATCCACGGAGATTTTTGGCTTTTTGGCTTTCAAATATCACTAGAAATGAAAATTTTTCTATGCGCATAAAAAAAAAGTGGGCTTACCTTTTGGCGGAGCAATATGTTAAAAAAATTCGAAAAATGTCATGTTTTCTTCCTATTTAATTATGTATCTTTTCCAGAGTTGATTTTAGGCCAAAATGGAAAGAGGCAAAAAATGTTTGTAATTAAATTTTTTACAAAATATGACTATTTACAAATCGAATGAATCATGATTATTATTGTAAAAATCGAAAAAATCGCCAAAAATGGGGTTAAAAACATTACTTTAAGGATTTTTGTTGGGGTTTTTTAATTGGGTATAGGACCTTCATACTTGGCTCAAGAAAACTTTATGTTATGTAGAATCATCACACCAAATTTCATCAAAATCGGTTTGATAGATCTTGCATAATAATTTTGCAATCCAGATTTTGAAAAAAAAATTTGTAAATTTTCGAAATTTTGCACAGCAAAAACCAAGGCCCTTAGATACTTGAAAATTTAATCACATATAGAAGGGCTCTCAAGCTTTCAAACGCTTTTTGTAAAATTCGAATCCGTCAATTAGGAAAGCTCTGGCGCTTGTTTAAACATTGGTCGAAATTTGTACTTATATAAGCAATTAGAATAACTTTGTGAATATTCAACCAAATCAATATTTTTTTAATTTAAATTTAAAATATTATTGACTTTTTATAATTAATTTATGAATTTAATAATAATTTCTTTTGCGATTAAAGTATAATTCAAATATTATTTATTGTTATTATGAGAATTTAACTCATTATATTACTAATTTTCGACATATTTTGAAAATAATTGTTGTTTAAACAATTTTAGAATATTTAAATAAATTTGTTTTTGATCTTTGATGAACAGTATATAAGTTTATGGACTTACCTTTGATACAATAAAAAAATAAAGTTGATAATTAAAGGAAGTTTAAAGATAAATAATTATCGGACTGTTGAAAGACCAATAATTATAAACGATAGGCATTTGAAAATACGCTAATTATTTTTTTAAATCGCGAACCATCGATTTTAAAAAAATCAACAAAATCGGACCTCTAGAAGGTGAGATATTAAAAATTTTTAAGTGCTTCGCGGTTTTGAACTCGCCTATTCAATTTCGAGCAGGCCGAAGCGGCCGCGCTCTCTGCTTCCCCAACCACCACCACCCCTACGATTTTCTTGAATTTCTCGCTTGCATAAATAACTTTAAACACGTTTTAAAGTAGGTTGCCAATGAAGAAAAGTATTGCAAACTTATACCTGGTAAGTACTCGGGATACCAAAAGTACCTTTCGAAAAATTAGCCCGGATGTCCCAGTACATTTAGTGTAAATGACGGTTAACTGTGATCGGCTATAACTACGTAACTAATTGACCAATCGATCTGTTTTTTTTTTAAAGAAGAGTCTTTCCAATAACTTTTAAAACCTGCTTTAAAAAATTTGATTTGATTGAATTTTCACAGTTATTCTAATTTGTTTAAGTACAAAAATTCGACCAATGTTTAAACAGGCGCCAAAGCTCTCCTAATTATTTCCCTTCTATATCTGATTAAATTTTCAAGTATCTAATAGCCTGGGTTTTTGCTGTGCACAATTTTGAAAATTAGCAATTTTTTTTTCTAAATCTGGATTGCAAAATTATTTTGCAAAATCTAGCGAACCGATTTTGATGAAATTTGGTGTGATGATTCTACATAGCATGAAATTTTCTTGAGCCAAGTATGAAGGTCCTATACCCAATTTAAAGACCTAAAAAGTAATGTTATTTGGCGATTTTTTACAATAATAATCATAATTCATTCGATTTGTAACTAGGCATATTTTGTAAAAAATTTAATTACAAACATTTTTTCCTCTTCCATTTTCGCCTAAAATCAACTCTTGAAAAGATACATAATTAAATAGGAAGAAAAATATAATATTTTTCGAATTTTTTTAACAGAAAAATTTTCATTTCTAGTGATATTTGAAGGCCAAAAATCTCCGTGGATATACGATTCACCCAAACCAAAACAGGTACCGCCTAGTCTAAATTTACATTTTTCAAAGGTAATTATGCTTTTGAGACCGTCGTAAACGTCATATTTTCGTTTATTTCGTCGAACTACAAGATACACTACAAAAAATACAGAGGTGGCTAAAATGAATCACAGTATTTTTTTATTGAAAATATATGTCTTCAACTTCAATCTCTATAAGAATGGATGCTGTAGCAGTTAAATAGCGGCCTGTGGAATTTTTTGAAAAAAAAAATATCGGGTCCAGAAGGTCGTAGAGCAATTTTTTTTTAATTCGCGTAAAAATGCCAGCAATCGATTCCTGTAATAGACATTACCGGGAAATGAAAATCTAAAAAGATATTCAAGAAAAACGCGACCAAAAAAATTACTTTTTTGGCCGCTTGAAATGAATAAAATCGTTATCACTCTCTTTTATCATGAAAGTACAACTCTGAAGGAAAAAAATGAGCCCAGATTCGTTTCTCTATGACTATTCGTCGAGAATTCCGCCGATTTTCGAGACGACTTTATTTTCGAAAAATCGATATAACTCGAAAATGTTTTAATTTTTTTTGATTAAAAAAGGCACTTTTTTGCTTGCCGAGGGCTACATTTACAGCAAGAAACAAGTTTCAGAACCTTGCTTTGCAAAAGATACACTAAAAAAAAAGAAAAAGTCGATTTTTGATGGTTTTTTCGAGCTACACGTTCTCATATTGTACAGGGTGATTTTCTATAAGGTCCACCCACCTCAACTTGTTTATTTGTAGCAGTAAAATATTGTAAAAAATGTGAGCTTGTAGGATTTATTTTATCAGTTTACACTGAAAGAAATGGGCTTATTAAACTGTTTATCTAGAATAATGTGTATAGCGCATATTAAAACTTTTATAACCAATATACAACTTTTATTAAAAAAAAGCAATCACCTCCATACTCATTATTCAATCAGTTTAACTGGAAAGTGCTTAATACACCTTATGCATCTATGAAATAAAGGTTATAATGAATTACTTATACATTATTAGGTGTTATAGACTTTATATTCCAGTTGTATAGTAGGGAAGATTTGTTGTATAAAGACCAGTATCCGAATTTGTATATAACAACTGTATTAACAGAATTATTCGTTCTTATACTGAATATGTTTCCGTTTTTAACGTGTAAAACGCATCTTATAATGGTTAAGTGATCGTCACCTCTCGGTGCATAATCGGTTATGATCGTTGTTAAGTTATATTAAGATTTCAGTAGCATGCTATGCATGAAGCAGAACGGTACTCAACTATCTTATACAGTCCACTTTTATTGTCCATATATGTTCAATCATTGTCAAAATAAACACACAAAACCACAACGTCTTTATTATCTTTACTCAAGAAGAGAAAATACAACAATCGTAAAATTTCCGACAGTCCGCTGTGCATCGACTTACACACGTCTAGTTTGATGAAAATGGACAGTATATGCACATGTTTTGTGGGATACATGATCATATCGCGTTGTGTGAAATGGAAAATTATTATGTAAGTATCTAACTGTTTTATGGCTTGTAATTGTTTTGTTTTTTCAAATGTAAATCTTGTCTAAATCTTAAAAATTATTATTTTGTAGGTCCTATTAGAAATCGCTGATGTTAAGTTTTACATAAGATGGAGGAACAGAAGGCTAACGGTGACAAAGAAGAGCATGGGTATAAAGTCAATCAACCAGAGGAAATAAAATTAGATGGAAAGAAGCTCAACCTTTCTGGGGATGCTTCATTCTTAAGGTGGAACAGTTATAGTGCAAATTCTCATGTAATACAAGAAAATACGGGTGCATCGTTGCTAAGAAAATAAACTGGACAGTTTTGGGAGCGATTTGTCATCATTTTTAATGCTTAAAAGTATGTTTTATGTATGTTTACATTAGCATGTAATTACAGTTATCCAATAAAATTTCTGAAAACTTAATGACATATGTTTTTAACTCATACAGAGTATACAACAGTTTAATACATTTATTATTATAAAACTTATAACCAGTACTAGATGTTCTAATAACGATATGGAACACTTTAATAACACTTATTGCTATTATTTCGTAAAGGGTATAAAAAACGTTGTATACTAGTTATACAATAATTTAATAAAGAATAAGGTTTATATTCACTATACAACTGTGCTAGCAATACGCGTTTTATATCCAATAGTCACCCGTTTAACTGTCACATATATATATACAATATATATATGTCATATATATATGTCATATATGTATATATGTCATATATATATACAATGGTCTTATAATGGTATATAGAATTCTAATATAGAATAAAACGCATTTCTTTCAGTGTACTTTCTCCTTTTATCTCTATCTGTTTCTGGGATAAACAAATTAGGTTAACCAACTTGAACGAGCAAACAACTCACCTGAAACATATTGAACTTCGCGGAGGTCATCTTGGACCTAGTTCTCCTCCAAAGGATCGGCTTGTCCTTGAAGTCGTCCCTCCAAAGCGCAAAGATCCTACCGCCCGCCGTCAGGTAGACGTTGTAAGCGCTAGGGGTGTGCAAGGACGTGACGGGACCGTCGTGGTACTTGCCGAAGTTCAAAGGTACTCCCACCTCGGAGTTGACCACCTCGCCCGAGTCGAAATCCTGCCCGTCCCACCTCAGAAGGGCGTAGTCGCCTTTAAAACACACGAACAAACAGAGGTCGTTGATACTGACATTCACAAACTGAACACAGTGCTTTAAAACATCGCAATCACGGTAGGTTTACCTTCCATCGTGCCCAGGTGGATTCTGGGGAGGACTTCATGGCGTGTCTCTCTATGTAACACCGGGACGTAGTACGTGCGGTCGTCTAAGTTTTTCTTCCCCGTCGATGGGCGTTCGACGTACCTCACCTTGCAGAACTTGGCGTAACAGCTGGATATCGCCATATTGTTCTTGTTTTTGTCCCCCGATCTGCGAAGGTACAACCTGTAGATGGGCCTCAGGTTCAGGTGGAGCGACTGGTACGGAGAAACGTCGATCTACGTACACAAAGCGACAAACACTTGGATTCTATTCTGAATTAGATGTTATTTTTGTGGATTCTTTGTTCCAAATTGTTGTTGCAATGGCTTATGCCTATGACAGATATTCATTTACGGGAAGTGCGGTCGAAACGCGGCAGCATCGCAACTACGCCGGAACTCGAAATATTACGAGTACATTAAATGACAAAATCTTACCATCAAAGCACTAGGTTTTTTCTTCAGTCTTTTGAGCTTCTTGACTTTGTAGCCTCCGGCCTCGATTTTGGGTCTTTTCAATAGGTCCCAGACCAGGACGGTGCCGTCTTCACTGCTAGTCATGAATTGCATGGACATCTGCTCCCACTCGTCTGGAATCTCCATAAGGTTGCCGATTTTCGAGATCTCGTAAAATGGCGACATCCATGTGATGCCTGCAAGTTTATATTAGGCCCAAAATGTAGAAACCTCCCAACCATTCACATTTCCTTATTTAATTTTTTTCCGACACTTTATTGCTTATAAAAAATAACAAAAAAGCTTTAAAATAAAAAATTTATCAGCCTATCCTTCGTATTTACAGGAAAAAAGTTGGGGGTTGCTGTAACCCCTTCCCATAATTAAAAAAAAAATTGCCCCTTAAAAATAAAAATTGATGTGTTTCTGCCATTTTGCGACAAACCATTATTTTATTAAGTTACAGAATTTGTTCCAGTTAACATTTTCACTGTATATGATTTGTTGCGTAGGGAATCCCTGATAGTTTGAAACCTCAGAGTAATATTAGCCTGAGTTTGAAACCTACTTGAATTGCGCATAAATATCAATGCTCTTGTGTATGGTACCAAATACTCCGAAACACCACTACACACTCAAAGGTTACATTTTAAATGAATAAATGACACTTTAATATTCCCCCAATCTGTATCCTTGGAAATCGGTCAAATAATTAAAAACATTTCACTCAAAATGGCGCTACCATAATTGCAAACAAGTACTTGATCACCGAAACGACATTTTGAAAATTTATAACGCCATCTATTGGTTCGCGAATCTCTTCCATAGCCGTAGATATAATTTTGTTATCACCGTACAACAGCAACCGTATTAAATACGACTCCTTATGCAGAAATAAGGTCATAAAAACAATCGTCAGACCGATTTCGTATTGTTTTTTTTTTATCTAATAGTTTGTGTTTACCTGTGATTGCACCCCTGTGGGAATACCTAGGATCCGATATGGCGGTAGGCCTGACTAATGCCAAATCGTGAACGTTCTTCATCCACTCCATCAGAGAATTCATATGGGCTCTGTACCTCTGCTGTGCAGGGGTCAGGACTTCCAGTTCCTCAACTTTGTTCAGTTTGTTCCGTATGTCCCAAATGATCTGCAAACGGTTCATTTGAACTACGATACTGTTCGATATCAATATACTTACAATCCCGAATAAACCAGTTATAGTTTGTATTAACAGTATAGTAAGTATAGTTTTTTCCAAATATGTTGAGGGATTTTAAAAACAATACATCCGCTTAAGTAGAGTAAATGTAAAAATATGCTTTGAAAAAAAATTAGTAAATATTTATGTAGAATTAAGTAAAAATACCAGTAGATTTTGCTGTAGTATAGGGTAAGATACAATGAGCCTTAAACTTGATTTTGTGGTTAAGTCATACTTAAGAATGAAAATAACAGATGGCGACACTCCCGTAAGGGCAAATCAGTAGTAAACAAAACATATAGGCCAGGAAAATAAGCTGGGAAATGACCATTTCGCGACTTTTTGTTTCGGTAAGCTGAATTTATTACTGTAGATGCTAAATATTATGTAAAATAACATATTAGTTGCCACAGTCATAAAAAAGGGGGGAAGATTGTTTACAGGGTGGTTAATTGTATAAATCTACGTAAATTCAAGTTTTTCGCTTATAACTTTTTTCCGTTCATTTCCACGAGAAAACAGTAATGTACTTTTCTTTCTTTCGTCTTCAAAAGACCTACAAGACTAGCCTTCGAGCGTCAAAAAATATTGATTAGATCAAAAGTTATAAACAGAAGAAGTTATTTATGACTTTTGAATTAAACATTTATAAACTGCATTATTATTATTATTATTACCAGAACGTTTTGGCATCGCATCCTCTCACTTCTTATCACTGTCTAATAACTCGCACGAAATGTGGAATCGGTAAGTTGAATAGTTTACAAGTTATGGCCTTGTAAACAAATTAACTAATTTAAGTCTGGACGATCCCGAGCAACTTCCACAATCGCACTGATTTTTTTCACGGTGAATTTTATAATAATACATTGAAATCTATCTTTTTTTTTAATTTCAAATATGCAACTTGGAAAGTTTTTTATTTTTTAGCCTTAGATGCAAAATGAAATATACGACGCACGAGCGTGAGATAGTTATATACAGGGTGGCCAAATGAAAACGAGACAGAGCCATTTTCAGGAACTGCGTCACGATTGTAGAAAATCGTTCAGACCCGTCGATTTTAGATTAAAAGGGGACATTCTTTGCTGGTATTTTTGACTCCGCCACTTTCACCCCCAAGCAAGGGTAAGCATCACCCCAAAATATTTAAATGGCATTAGGGGTTGAGTAATATTTCTTTTGAAAGCTCTTACAATTCTCTTTACAATTTACAACAGACTTTAAATTTTATAATTCCGCCCAATACTTTGAAAAAAAATTACATTTTAAAATTTAAATTATGTTTAGTTGCTTATTTACTACTTAGTTGATTAAATGTTCAAACTGATGACCGCCCGCTTCCATACAAGAATAAAGATTTCGCAAAATTGCAAACGGCGGTCATAATCATCCTCACGAAGTTCCTGGACTAAATGTATTTTGTATGGATGGAATCTATTCTTCTTCAAAATGGTTTGTATGCTAGTTCGATTGATCCCAGACACA
>NW_019416728.1:170754-175370 GCF_000390285.2 Anoplophora glabripennis
GAACTGCGTCAAGATTGTAGAAAAACGCTCAGACCCGTCGATTTTAGATTAAAAGGGGACATTCTTTGCTGGTATTTTTGACTCCGCCACTTTCACCCCCAAGCAAGGGTAAGCATCACCCCAAAATATTTAAATGGCATTGGGGGTTGAGTAATATTTCTTTTGGAAGCTCTTACAATTCTCTTTACAATTTACAACAGACTTTAAATTTTATAATTCCGCCCAATACTTTGAAAAAAAATTACATTTTAAAATTTAAATTATGTTTAGTTATTTACTTACTACTTAGTTGATTAAATGTTCAAACTGATGACCGTCCGCCCGATGATGAATTATTCTTTTTCGTTTTCATTTGGCCATCATGTATTATTACATACCTATTTGGAAAGCTTATGAAATGAGCTTTAAGTTAAAAAAAATCGTCAAGATTCGTTAAAAAACAACACAGTTATAGACTGTCAAATATACTATTTTCAAGCGAATTTCGCTTTTTTAACGGCAGGACTATGAATATTATGGTCATTTTCTTCGGCCTCGCTGTCGTTAGCTTCCCCCACCCCTCATACGTGCCGCGGCTCGCCGAAAATCAAGCGACCCACTGACTTTTGACAATATTTCTTATGCGCTTAACATACTTCCACAAATAAAATATTTTTATCTGGGAAAGTACTCGGGTTGCCGGTNCCAAATAATACTAGAAAATAATTTGGAATCCACTAATTTTACGTTCAGTGTGTGTGTATAGCATTCATTTCTGTTTTTTACAATTGTGTTTTTTTTTTACGAAAGTCAAAACAAATAACAAAAACCAATGTAACGCAAGAAATACTAAATTTATACCATTGGCGTCCTTAACTCGAATGACTGACATTTTTACCTTTAATTGTTTGTACATAAGTTTCAACTTTAAAATCAAAACTCAACCCCCAATTCCATTTAAATATTTTGGGGTGATGCTTACCCTTGCTTTGGGGGTGAAAGTGGCGGAGTCAAAAATACCAGCAATGAATGTCCCCCTTTAATCTAAAATCGACGGATCTGAGCGTTTTTCTACGATCTTGACGCAGTTCCTGAAAATGGCTCTGTTTCGTTTTCATTTGGCCACCCTGTATTATTACATATTCGGAAAGCTTATGAAAAGAGCTTTAAGTTAAAAAAAATCGTCAAGATTCCTTGAAAAATAACGGAGTTACAGACTGTCAAATATATTATTTTCAAGCGAATTTCGGTTTTTTAACGGCAGGACTATGAATATTATGGTCATTTTCTTCGGACTCGCTGTCGTTCGCTTCCCCCACCCCTCCTACGCGCCACGGCTCGCCGAAAATCAAGCGACGCACTGACTTTTGACAATAATTCTTATGCACTTAACACACTTCCACAAATAAAATATTTTTATCTGGGAAAGTACTCGGGTTACCGGTTATGACAGTATTTTTTTTTGCCGCTACCAACCTAATTTGTTTAACAATAGGCCGTCAGATTTGACAGTCTGTAACTCCGTTGTTTTTCAACGAATCTTGACGATTTGTTTTTTTAACTTAAAGCTCCTTCCATAAGCTTGTATCAAGTACCAGGACACCCTTCAATTGCAGGGCAATTCTAATAAAGTGATAATACCTACATTTATGGATACAGTCGTTTTTATTTATTTATTGAAGTCATACATTTTTATATAGTTCTTAAATCCTGTATTAATACCACAAGTGCCTTTCGTCTGTTCTTCTTCAACGCCGAGACCAAAGAGACAGTGGCGAGCAAGATGGCGGCCTTCACCGCCTTCATCGACCGGGAGGTGGAGCGCAAGAAAATGTTTGTCGCGTGGCAAGACGACTGGAACAAACGGCACGACGGCTGCCTGCAGCGTAAGGAGGACGACCTCGAGGAGGTCTGAGCATGCCTCGCCAAAAATCAGTTTTTATTAACATCATAATGTTAATTTTTTGCTGCAAGCCTTCGGGCTTACTATTATGACTATTATGGCTGCAAAGAAGTTAGCTCNATTTTTTTTGCCGCTACCAACCTAATTTGTTTAACAATAGGCCGTCAACTCTGACAGTCTGTAATTCCGTTGTTTTTCAACGAATCATGATGATTTTTTTTTAACTTAAAGCTCCTTTCATAAGCTTGTATCAAGTACCAGGACACCCCATAGAGTTTAAATTGCAGAGCAATTCTAATAAAGTGATAATACCTAGATTTATGGATACAGTCGTTTTTATTTATTTGACGAAGTCATACTTTTTTAATCATTCTTAAATCCTCTCTTAACAATATGTCGCAGGTGCCTTTCGTCTGTTCTTCTTTAACGCCGAGACCAAGGAAACAGTGGCGAGCAAGATGGCGGCCTTCACCGCCTTCATCGACCGGGAGGTGGAGAGCAAGAAAATGTTTGTCGCGTGGCAAGACGACTGGAACAAACGGCACGACGGCTGCCTGCAGCGTAAGGAGGACGACCTCGAGGAGGTCTGAGCANTTTTTATCTTGTTTTGAAGTTTTCCGCAAGGAAGAATTATTCAAATACTTTAACAGACGATATAATAGGAAAAGAAAAACAAATTTTCCAAGACCACACATCAATTTCTGACACTTGCCGTTACATGAACGGCAGCACCAACCAAAACACTGTGACACCACCATCCCCACTGTCCCTTATAAAGTCACTGTACGATTTTACGCGAGAGTCGCCATCTAGTGTTCACGTTTCTGTAACTTTAACCAGCGGTGTAACTATAATATTATTTAAAAACAAGGATAATAGAAGAAATAACAATCTTACTATCTGTCCATCCTTACAACCACCGATGAGGATATTCTCGTCGAAGGGGCAGAACGACAATTTGTGCACCTCTCGGGGAGATTCCAATATCAGCTTCGGTTTCAAAGCATCCGATGTACTCCACAACAGAACAGGGTTTACTCCGTGCACGGCTCTCAAAACCTATAAAAATTGATTAGCACGATATTGTCAATGCGATGACTGTGGTTTTAACAGGCGAGCAAAAGGATAGATTAATCCTAAGTAATGATCTCGNGAGCGCAAGAAAATGTTTGTCGCGTGGCAAGACGACTGGAACAAACGGCACGACGGCTGCCTGCAGCGTAAGGAGGACGACCTCGAGGAGGTCTGAGCATGCCTCGCCAAAAATCAGTTTTTATTAACATCATAATGTTAATTTTTTGCTGCAAGCCTTCGGGCTTACTATTATGACTATTATGGCTGCAAAGAAGTTAGCCCTGTTTCACTTTAAATAAAATTTAATATTGAAGTTACAAAACTCCAAGAGTTAAAGTAATTTAAAGTTCATTTAACAACCATTTCAATTTCATTACAAAAATAATGACATATAAAACCAACGCTCACTAGATAAATTATAAAGAGAGGGTGAAATGTATGTAGTATTTAAATATTGACTGTAAGTAATAGAAGAAAGACTTGTATATACCATAAAGAAAACAATCGGACGGAGACAAATAAACAACTCGGTACGTGTTTCCGACCTAGGTTAACCTGTATGTAGGTCAATGACCCACTTTTTAATTTGCAGGTGTACAAATAGTCCAGGGCCCAGATAGGGTGCCGTGGCCAACAGAGTGCCACGGCTGCAAACAACTTATTCGTAGTATTTTGAGCTCCTGAATCCAAAAAACTTGGTCGCAAAGCCTGAAAGTGGTGAGTTTAATTGTTATAAACAAATTAAATGTTTAAATGGCTGTAAAAAGTTTTTATTTTTATAGCTAGTAAACGGAATCCTATCTGGTTCCTACACTAGTACGAATTGCAAAGTAGAGCAAAAAGAAAGTTTACATAAATGTAAACTTTAGTGTAAATATAAACTTTGGTGTAACCTAGGTAGGTACTTGTTTTTGAGAAAGTAATAATATGTTTTTTACCTGTTTAAAATGTCAGCGCGAGTAAAACAGCGTTCATCCGTCCAGCGCACTTTGTTTTAAAAATAAAAATAAAGTTAGTGTCTGCTGCACTTCGATTTAACTGCAACTGCAAAATCAAGACGATTGGGGAAATCAGCTGGTTTTAAAGCTTGAACTTTTTGAAAATGGTACGGGTTGAGTGAATTCTCGTGCAATATCCGCCAAACTTTGGTTTGTGATATCTCCAGTCGCCTTGAAATTGTTCTTGTGGAAATAGTAGGCTACTCCTCGACTAAATCTAAAACAGCCTCTATCACATTTAAGTCATTTTGTCGATGTCCTGCACATTCGCTGCGCGGTATGGTATGATAGATGCAATTGGAAAAATGCGGGAGATATGGAAGGTGGTAGATTTGAATAAACGCTTTAAATTGTTCATGGTTTTGTAACCGTGTGTAGTGTATTTTGTATATTTGGGTATTTAGTAGTGTGCCGACTTTTTTTATTGATAAAATGCGGTGTGCCTACAAATAGGTAACTACCTCTGCTTTATTTATTTTCTTTTAACGAAAGTTGACTTCGAGAAGTCAGGCTTGTTAAAACATTCTGCACTAAGTTAATACAATTGTTAAAATTATTTATAATAAAATGCAGCATGCTCCTTTATTTACTTGAATACGTTTAACAGTAAATGTGAACCACACATTATGATGTGAACTTGGCAACGCTGTTCGCTTCAGCCG
>NW_019416728.1:178181-187073 GCF_000390285.2 Anoplophora glabripennis
ACACTTGTAGCATGTCCACATATTCATCATTAGTAAAATTTGGCATAATTCTTGTTAATTTACACCCAAAAAGTATTTAGCTGATAACAGTGACAACTTACAGAAGAGTTAATTGTGACAACTGGCATGACAGCAGCACACTTAGTTTTTCTTTGATTGATTGCAATCATATACGGTGTGAGGTGAATGGTAATACATTTTATTTTTTTATTAATAAACGAAAAGTTTTAAAGGAAAATTGCTAGAGAGGTAAAAGTTTCTAAAAGAATCAGTTTATCTAATGCGTATTTTTGGATATCGAATTTTTACGAAATATAAAAGTTATGGCAAAAAATGTTTTGAGGGGTGGTTATTTCAATCCCTTTCGAGGGGCTAAAATTTTCGAAAAACAGTTGAAATCTCGCATCTGTATTAGTAAACAAACTGTAAAAAATTTGTTATCTGTACCTCGTTCAGTTTTCAAATTACAGCCGATTTTCATAATTTTTTTGGAAACTCTGATGGCCCATATCTCTTCAGGGGTGAACATTTTACTAAGGCGATTTTTTGCAGATCGTGTTCTTTTGAAATGTAGATTCACTGGTATCATTTATGCTACTCCATTNTGCAGTACTTGAAGAGTTTGACGAAAATCGTCAGACTAGTACGAGAAAAACAGCAATGCACTTAAATGTGTCCCATAGTGTTGTTTGGAATATTGTCCATGATAATTTATTATATCCTTTTCACTACCGGCCAGTTCAAACTCTACTTGAACCAGACATGCACAAGCCAGTTGTTTTTTACGAATCGTATCTTAATATTCTAAGAAATAATTTGAATTTTGCCTCAAAGATACTTTTCACAGATGAAGCAACTTTTCAAAGATATGGTTTATAGACCGGGAGATATTAGACTGAAGTTCGACGACGTCTTTCTCGTTTATGCCTCTGAGAGTACTGAAAGGTAACCGAGAGACAAGTACAATAAACNGTAACTGGTGACTTGCGCATCCCAGGCTGCATAGCCGCACTACCCTACCCAACCATACCACACATAAACATTACACCACCACCGGGGGTTTACAGAGACGAGCCGGCGAAACAAGAAGAGCGCCAGAAGAAAGGGCCCTAGCGGGGCCCAGCCAGGACAAAAGGAGGTCCGACAAAGCGCCTACACCAGCCGCATTTGCGGTCGGGGTAGACGACGGATGGGGCCCACCTACGAAGGCTGTCCAGGCCTACACGAGATGAGGCAGGATAAAGAGGGATAATCCTCCTCGATCCCAAATCATTGAGGCCAATTTCTAGCCATGGAATAATGGCGCGGCGCGAACTAGTGACTCATTCATTCATGAGCGAATTCAGCTAACTCACCACGTCTTCATTGCTGGGCCCGTTGAGGTAATCATTGGAGGCTAGATCCGAGTAGGCGATGGCTACCGTACCCGTCCACATGGGGTGCCACACAGCATTGGCTATTTTCTTGCCTTTGCATAGCTTCACGTCCATGAACGACATGTATTCCTTGATACCATCTACAACCCCGGTTTGAGTCCACGTGCCGTTCTGGTCCATGGCCAGGGAAGTGTAATCGTCGGAATACAGATTTAACACACCGTTTACCTGAAAAAGGTTTGGTTATGGTCGATGTTCTGAATACGGTTTATATTCCAGCTGCAACATAAACCGTGTCCACTGTCCACCTAGTGCGCGTAAGTTCAATGTCTAGGTTAATAAAAGATATAACTTATTTTTTTTTCTACAGTGATGCCTACTTTCTCGAGCTGCACAAAATGAAAATATATTTGCATATTGAGTGTTTCCTTGGCAGGTACCAACTTATTTTTTTTTAATGGAAACCTTTGTTTTTTATGGTATTACCGAATTCTACGTGAAAAATTAACGGGACTTTGTGTTATGATCCCTATCAAAATATTGATAGTTTTCGAGATAATCGACTTTTAATTTTTTTGTCTAATGTTTCGTCACTTCTAGTAGTTGACTAATTATGATTGTATGACAGTTAGAATTTTTTTTTTAGGAACTGTAGAGTGAAGATGGCTCTTTCAAAAAACGTATCAAAAGTTGACTTGCGATATACAGGGGGCAAAAAAAATCGTGCCAAACCTGATAATTTAAAATTTGAAAAATCTCGACTTTTTCAAATAGAACACCCTGTGTTTTATAATTTCATTAGATGCCTTTCTGTAGACCCTACAATTTTTTAATAGCTTTCCCTATACCTAAGTTGCGTAGTTTTTGCAAAAAAAACATTTTTATGTAAAATACCGGATTTGCGCCCGTTCCTTTGTCGGGAAAAATATTGTAAGGGTATTTATTTTAAGTTAGCTTGCGACTATGAGTATTCTTTTTTCAAAATTCTATTCATCCAAATTTTTTAATCTCCAATTTCACTAATAACTTTCCTAACTACGGTAACAGTGCTTGATTTTCAATATGATACGGATGAAACTTCTTCAATATTTTATTTGTCAAGCTTTTGAAAACTCCAAGGTTACTACTAATTTCCTGGCACTAATATTTGGATTTTCAACAGCAGACGCCACAACTTTAAACTAAATATTATCGTTGTTACTTTCATGTCTCCTGGTAGTTTTCTCATAATTCGCATTTGCTGTTCATTCAAACCTTTCCTTCACATTTTCAAAACAGTGGGAATCTCTGTAAATTTGGATTATTTGCTTTGTAAATACGTGCTGCTAGCAAACATTTCCCATATTTTGCTAATTCTTAATCACTTGTAGCGATTTTATGGTTTTTTGATTTTATTTACAAATAAATGGTAACTTTCCATAAAGACTTATTTATTAAACTCAAATATCTAAATTTTTCAGTTATTAATTTTTATTTTAAATAGTGTAGCTAGACAACTAATAAAAATAAAAATAAATACCCTTACAATATTTTTCCCGACAAAGGAACGGGCGCAAATCCGGTATTTTACATAAAAATGGATTTTTTTGCAAAAACTACACAACTTAGGTATAGGGAAAACTATTAAAAAATCGTAGGGTCTACAGGAAGGCATCTAATGAAATCATAAAACACAGGGTGTTCTATTCGAAAAAGTCGAGATTTTTCAAGTTTTAAATTATCAGGTTTGGTACGATTTTTTTTGCCTCCTGTATATCGCAGGTCAGCTTTTGATACGTTTTTTGAAAGAGCCATCTTCACTCTACAGTTCCTGAAAATAAATAATTTCTAGCTGTCATGCAATCATAATTATGTCAACTACTAGAAGTGACGAAACATAAGGAAAAGAAATGAAAAGTCAATTATCTCGAAAACTATCAATATTTTTATGGGGATCATAACACAAAGTCCCGTTAATTTTTCACGTAGAATTCAATAATGCTATAAAAAATATAGGTTTCCAATTAAAAAAATGAAGTTGGTACCTGCCCAGGAAAAAAATTAAGTTATATCTTTTATTAACCTAGATATTGGACTTACGGTAGACACGGTGTATAGTAGGCAGCCAACCATAAATCAATCGAACTACAATTTTTACTACTTCTTAGTCTAGTAAAATAGTTTTATGTGTTTTCTGCATATAAATTGTAATGTGTCGTCCATTTCGCATATTGTTCCGATGTGTCGGTGAGTAGCACCGAGGGAATTGCGCAATTCCTTAACAAAAGTGTTGCTCCCATCGAATTAGAGTTTGAACAATTTTGCAATTGGCAAATTGCATTTAAGTGGTAAATTTACGGGTTTTTTCACTTTTTTACTGTCCACAAATATCTAGGTGACCTATAGAAATATAAGTATGTTGTAGGCAATTAAATTACCTACATTATTTTGCAAAAAGCGATGGATGTTGATGAAATTTATGGAAAATGCGGTCAATCCAATGACTAACACGTGTGACTGGGAAAGGGAGTATTTTGAATAAAATAAATCGGTTTTACAAAAAAACTTTTTGTTCCTATTTTTAATCTTCAAAAGTCCTGTTTACTTTGGAACTTTGTAAAATAGAGTAACAGAAAAATGTGAAAAACAAATCAGTTCTAGACAGCCAAGTTTATTACTTGTTTTTTTTTCTACGAAAACAGCACCATCTCTTGGATACGTCTTACGCTAATACGTAACGATTTTTATTTTAATACAATGTTGAGAATAAGTCATTGCCTTACTACCTTGAACCTAGGTACTACGGAGTAAATTGATACCCTTTCTTTGAACATATTTTTTTTTGTCGAATGATTAAAATCACTACTTACCGTTAGGATATCGGAGATATTCTCCATGTTCTCATTGGTATACTCCCTGATACTCTTGCTGCACTGCTCCAAAAGTTGTTTAGTATCCTCCACTTCGTAGAGGTACTGCGTGGCAGAGTTTGAGGGGTAGGTGCAGTTGGTCTGGGCCTCCGTCGAGATGTAGCGTGGCGCCACTTGTACGCTTGCGTCTATCCTCTTTTTATAGATCTAAAAATTAGAACACTAGGAACTGTAGCATGTTTTTATATACTCCGCGACACTATTTCGTTATCGGGGGATACATTAAAGGAGGTATATCGGGGTCCGAGGGAAGTGAGGAGCGCAGGGGGTCCTATGCTTTTCTTATGGGACTAAAACTCGCTACCAATTTGAAAAAATTAAATTCTGTTGAAATTATTTGCGATAAACATTATCTATACTGGGTGTAACGTAAAGGTTGGGAATAAATTAAACGGTGGATTATTTGGTTTAATAAATAATTTTTTCTCATATGAAGTTATGCTCTACGGGTTTTCTTTTCCAAGCTGCAGGGCGCTAAAAAGTTTCAAATAATTTTGTTTTTCTCCAATAAATTTCGAACATTATAAGATAATGGAACGAAATTTTAGCTTTAGCTTAATTTGATAATCCCCTAGTTACAGGAAAAAAATTGACTTTTTAAGTTACTCAGTGGCGCGCGTACGGATTGTACCATAATGTTTTTCGAAGAAAATTGTGGTACGCCACTGGTAAAAACATATTTTTAATATTTGTTTATGATCTACTTTTTATTTTAAACAAAATTACCCTCTTGCGTTTTATTTCTAGCTCTTGCAATTTTTCCGTAAATAAAACTTTTGTAAATACCATTTTACCCCACCGCTAACAGAGGAATATAAAAATAACAAAAGCGTTATGAAGTACGCTTTGACTCAGCCACCGAACATGGCCAAATAGGCATTGAAAAATGATTTTCGCATTGAAAATGATATTAAAAAACTAAATTTTTTAACACCCTGTAGCTTGGAAACGAAAACCCTTAGAGCATAATTTTATATGACAAATATTTATTTTTTAAAATAAAAAATCCAGTGTTTAATTTATTCCCAACCTTTATGTTTCACCCTGTATAGCAAAGAAATCTACTCATATGCACATGGCATACATATTGACTAATTAACAACGTAAAAATATCATATTTAAGTAGTTTTAAATTATATTTAATGAACGCATAAAGACTATGTAGATGTGGCTACAGCGCTAATAATTGACTAGCAGTTGTACACACTGCGAACCTACAGACCTCGGACATCGGAGATATTGCGCGTCAAATTCGGGTAAAGATGCGTACGCGTTCAAAAATGTATTGTGTGTAAACTATGTACAATATAATTATTATATATAGCAAATATATCGTATTATCCTCGCGAAGATTTGTATCCTTTATTTAAAATCCGTAAATCATGTGAACTGGTAAAACAACGAGAATTATGTTAATTTAGTTCTAAAGAAATGAAATGACACTCGCGCCCATCTCTCGTCCAAGTCAAAGAAAATGTTGGATGCAATTTTGAAGGTTCTGTGATAGAAATTACATTATTACTCACTGTTCGTGTTTTTAATCTCTATTTTAGTAATGTTACAAAAGTTTTGCAACTATAACTAATTTTTTAGATATAAAGTTTGCTGAGAAATATTTATGTTCCTTTGTTATTCCGTACAAATGCTTTTATCTCAAGTATTACTAATTATATTAATCAAGTAAAGAAAACTTTATGTAACCCTAAATATTGCTGGGTAATGATTACGATGTTTTTATAAACCATTAAATATATTAAAAGGATTTATCAACTGTATTTTTTATTCCAATAAATATATCACAGCTTCCTAGTCTTTTTTAATTAATCTAGTTTTTTAAAAACATTACAAAAAATCATCTGTTGTGGATAATTTATTGTTGATAACAATGTACATGGGATTTAGGAAAAATGTATATGTTTGAAATCAATTTCGTTTTTATCAAGTCTTTCAAATGTATTCCCTCCTTGCTGTCAGCTGATTGCGACGTTGCCACATTAATCCTCAAGTCAGACAGAAATGCAATTATTGGTTTCTGTTTCTAATTAATACAGCTATACTATGTTCAAAACTTACATTAGTTTTGCATCAAAAATAAGATAATACTGTGTACTATCTATGGAAAAGTTTTGTTTCACAATTTCTAAATTTTTTTCTCAGTTATGGTCAAAAAAAGAGCCGCACCGTGCATCTTCGCCATATAAACCTATGCTAAAATGAACAACTTTCAACAACAATATCTCAAAATCTAGATTCAAAAAATTTTTTTTAAAAAATATGACGTACCGAGGGAGCACTGGCTAATACGCTATATAAATTTCAAGTACATCTGTGCATTTGAGTAAACCCGATATACCTCCTTAAATACGGCGTTTTTTAATGTTTATACGTCAAAAAATAGTATCTGAGCTTCGGGAGGTGGCACTACTGAAACATTATTTAAAGAGAGGTTGCGACTTTAAGATCAAATATGAAACATTTTGACTTTTTTACGTAAATATAGGGAACTACTCTTTATTTATGCTAGGTTGAATACTGTTCGAGATAATTGCATTAAAAGATTGCAATACTGAAAATTCGCGCGAAGGATACAATGAACTGAACATTCGTTAAAAACTTACGTTGGTAAAAGTTTCTTCGGTGCTTCTCAGCTCCATGTACCCATCACGCCTCTGCTGAGCACGCACCAACTTAAACTGAGCCTTGTCGGGAAAGATGGGGTATCTAGTTTCAACCTCCACCTCTATCAACGGCCTGTTGTTCTTCATAATGGCTTCTTCCACCTCTCCTTCACATCCTTGCGTTACCCTGCAACATTTATGGAAGGGAGTAGCATCGGTCACGACTTCATTTTTTATTTCATAGAAATAAATATTTGATTTTAAAAAAATAAAATGATGTGAAGATGTTTAGATTGCAAAAACTCTGGATTATTAGAACGACATAAAGTCTATTGCCAAAGTGTGCCATGATTTCGTCAGTCTTTCTCTCAAGTGACGTCATCATATGCGCATAGACTCAATGCGACATATAAGGTAGACGAAGTAACTATTTTTCATAGCCTTAAACGGATAGCATCATAGTAGAAGAGCCATCAAAAGAAATAGAAGGCAGATTCTAACCATTGCTTCACAGTTTTGTTTATGGCATTGTTCAGTCGCTCCTCCTGTTCCTTTCTCATCTTTTCTATGATGGCCGTCACCTCGTCCGTGGCTTTCTCTGTGACGCAGATGTAGAACTCGTCGTAGTCACGTGACTCGTCCGGGACATAACCTAAAGATAAAGAGTACTTTTAGGTTATGTATAACCTCGAACTAAAATATGTCGCGTTACATTAGATCTTCCATGCTAACAAATAGATAAGGGTACCCAAGTCGTACTAAAATATCAAATAAATGTACTGTTCTCTAACCTATCAGTATTTTTGGTCTGGGAAAGGCGAGAACTTCCTTTTTTATGGGTAGGAATTCGGAACTCTCTTCGTGTAACTCTAAATTGTCCTGCACCAGCTCCTTGTCGACGTACGTCCATGGATTTTCCGTGGTGACGTCAACTCCTACGACGCAACTGAAAAAGAATAGTTTTTGTATACAGGGTGATTTCACCGTAAATACAGAAACTGCAGGATAGATTAGTTGCCAAAAAATAAGTAGATTCGAGTTTGCTTTGCTCTATAAACTTTTTTCCTGAGGGACGTGGTATTCGAGATACAGGGTGTACAAGTTTCCAAAAAAAATTATATTTTCCGTCATATCTTCATATAGTCCGGTCACTGAGGGTAAAATACGTCGTTACTGCATAATTTTCCCAAACAGCACCGATTTGCATCAAAATTTGGATTTAGGCTCTACTTACCCTCTACTTCAAAGTTGACCCTGTGCCGCGGGTTGCTTTTTATTTCTTAGGGGTGAAAACTACCCCTATTCTAAAATAATTATAGAATCGTACATTAGAGCGTGTAATAGATTGAAATCATCTTTAAATAAGTAACTATGATGAATTGAAAATTGTCAATCCCTAAAAACCACCCCCTATGGCAGTAATCAAATAGTAGTAGTAAAAAAATAATGTTGAAAAATATTATTCAGCTACTTGGAATAATTTAATCGTATAGTGATTTTAAATTAAGATTTATTTACTATTTCAATTTTTTATTATTTATTTTGTTATTATTTTATTATTATTTTTTTATTTATGCGGTCGATAGCCGCACGGTTTAAGGCCTCAGTACTTAAATCAAGGTGTGCTATCTGCCCGGGTTTCGAATCCCGCGGCCGGTAGACCGTAGATTAGCTATGCTTGTACGGATGATTGGCACCCTCTGTGCAGGTAGGGTAGGGTGGAAGAATGTTGGCTTGGGTCAATGTGAGAGATTGACAACGGATGGCATTTGACCACCCCCCTAATTAATGAAGTTTTCCCTCATTCCTGCATTGATGATGGTTAGGGCCTACCAACATATGTCGTTCCTGGGCGCAAATGCGGCCTACTTAATAATAATATGCCGCCTCCTCTCCCGCACAAGTCTCCGACTTCTGGGCTAATTCTCGTAGTTAGAATGAGGAGTAGAGATATTATTATTATTATTATCATATTTAAGAGCCAAAATA